>NC_081174.1:32111985-32162833 GCF_012432095.1 Onychostoma macrolepis | reverse complement strand
CAGATGTTAGAAGGCACATTAGCTTCTGTCCAATCCACAGGTTCACATTTACAGCTCTGTGTGTTTGCTGCATAAAATCATGGGTGGATTTTCATATTGATCTGATCAAAAACAACAAACAGGCTTATTGCAAACGCACATTGATTCTCTGCCAGCAGGAGGCGCTTTTGGAGCAGCAGAAATATAACGGTTTCCCCGGTAACGGCTGTACACAAAGAGGAGCTGCGCTCAGAAATGCTTGCCTACTTTATCAGGCATTATAGGAAAGATTAAATGAAAATGGCATCAAAACTTTTCTGAAGTCAGTCAGTTCCCTTGAAAGATACATTCATATAAAAACAGTCCTGCAGCGTTTTGACTTCGAAACGTGCAGCGCTCATAATTCATTCAAAGAAATCATAGCCTTAATCATCACATTAATCCATAACGCGATTCTCGTCTTTCCATGCACAAATTTAAGACCTCTTGAAATTATAATTCAGACTTTTCTTATACCAAGTTATTTAATAATGCTTTAAATGTCTTTGTTATTTAAAAGAACACTTATTTTAAAAAATGCCCGTCTACAGGGATGCCCACGTGAAGATTTTCATTCATATTTTAAATATTCACCCGTGTGCGTCAAGTTAAAAAAGTTACTCAGAGGTCCTTAGAGAACAAAAACGTCCATAAAAAAGATCTGTGAAAGGAGATGAGGATGAAATATTCAAACTCCAATAAAAATACTATACATTTTGGCAACATTTATGCTGTTTACATTAACACAACAAAAGAAAAGGACAAAAGTGTCTCCAAGGTCGCACAAGTGATAACCAGGATTATTAACTAAATCTAAAACCACAAAAAAAGTTTACTTGAAATAAAATAAACAGTCACTGAATAATAATTATATATATACAGTATATACATACATATACACACACACACACAAGTTTATTTTATTTCAGCATTTCTCATTTTAATTTAGTTTTAACTTGTCTTCAAGTACTTAAATAACTAAAACTAAAACAAATAAAAATTATAGACCTATTTGAAAAAAACAACAAAATTAATAAAACATTAACTAAAATAAAAGTGAAAACAGAATATATATATATACCATTATATTATTATAGTTTATCAAAGATACTAAAATAAGTTTTTAACATTACATGAATAAACATCTGTAGAAACAGTACTGTATGAATAACAAACACATGTCATGAATGCACACTATTTTTAAATGTCTATTTAATCAAATCAAAACTGCAGTTTTTGTTAAAAACGAGACGTTTTTGTGTTCATGCCTGATTTTACTTGCTGAGATCATTTTCTGTCAGTATGTTTCATGTTTACCTTCCATTAGGCAAGAGGCAAGACAGCAAAACAACAACATTTACACGGATTTACATTTTATTTATGCACAAGGCCATAATATCAACTCAATTCTGAGACCATTTCATTCTGATAAAGAGGGAGAATCCACATAATTTACAAACTTTACAGGACGAATGCATTAAGATCTGGTTACGAGTTATTTTCCAGCCTGAGTAATCAGTTCAGATTAATCAGTGATTACAAACAACAGAAAACTAACACAGGCCTCATCAACCATCCATAATGATGCATAAATCACAAAAACAAATCTATTCTAACAAGAGGAACACATAATTTGAGCAAAACGTGTTTAGTATTAAACAAGAAGCCATAGAAATACCACCCCAATGTGGGTTAATGAGCTCATAATCCTGAGAAATATTAATTCACAATTGCTTTTTACAAAGATTGTACAAGCTTATGCTGTAAAAGTGAAAAACGGCCAGTTCTATCCATCATTAGCAGAAAATGAAAGTATTGCTCCATCAGCTGGAGATATTAATGAGTCGGGAGTGACTCCAGCACACTCTCATGTTTACTATGGTACTGATGAGGTGAAGCCGATGATGTTCACGTCTCTCTCTGGATCGTCTGAAGCGACGCTCCTCTAGATCTCGGTGAAAGACTGCAGGATCACGTTGGGCAAACGTCTCTTCACCACTAAACACCAAACACAGAGTGAGTGCTCTCATATTAACTGTATTTCTGCTGCTCAAATTGAAGACTTTTTAAGACCTGCACAAATATATTTAATACCATATGAGCGGAGTAGGGCAATGTCTATAGTAGCATACTATTAAACTGTAAAATGACTGTAAAAGCATGATTTACAGTTCAGATACAAGTTCACAAAAACAAAAGGTTTTATAATATGATACACTTCACATTTCAGCCATTAAACCGTTTTTAAGAAAAGTATTAATGATATTATTAATAATTGAAAAGTCAAAAGTATTAATTATTATATTGATTTAAACAATTATCATAAATAAATTACTATATTAATTAAATAACATATAAATTAGTGCTGTCAAACGATTAATCGGATCCAAAATAAAAGTTTTTGTTTACATAATATATGTGTTTGTACTGTGACTATTTATTATGTATATATATAAATACACTCACATGGCATGTATATATTTAAGAAAAGTTTTATATTGATATATTAAATATATATATATAATATAAATATATACATGTAAATACATGTTGATTTTCACATTGGTCTGAATGAAAACAGCAGAGGGGCTTATTGAAAACGCACATTCATTCTCTGCTCTCAGAACGGCAGAAATATAACGTTTTTCCTGATAACAGCAGTAAACAAAGCAGCGCAGCACCGAACTTCGCTTATGTTTATTCAATAAAATCATAGCCTTTTGAAGTTTTTTTGTCACATTAAGCCATATCACAATTCTGGTCTCTTGAAATCATAATTAAGACTTTCTTGTACAATTTAAGACTTTATTTGCAACTAAATCGAATGCTTTAAGGACCCGTGGGAACCCTGGTTTGGCACTGTGTGTGTAGCACAATCCTCATCGGCTCCTGTTAGTGTCGTTCACACTCCATTCATCATGAGCTCACCTGACTGGCTGTGTGCAGGCATCTCGGAAGACTTCTGGGTAATGAAGGAGCTGCTGTTTTCCTTTCTAATTGTGTTCCTGTCACTGAAAGAGTCATAAAACACACGTCAGTTCAACTCTATAAAGCTGCTGTATCATATTTGTTCATCAATTTCTAAGGTCTCTAAATCATCAAATGTTGCTGTTAAACCTGTTTCACACTCAATCTCCTCATGTCTTCTGTCTCTGGTTGATAGTTTAGAGTGTTTTATCCAGTAAAAGCTCTTTTAGTGTAATTGTAGAAGCTTCTCGTCTCAAATCTGGACTGATTTTGATCAAGTAAGCGTCAGAATAACTGCAGTCATATCTCCAGATGAACACTTACTGAAGCAGCTCAGCTTTACTTGATTCTCCATCAATCATTTTCTAGAAACATCAGCGCGTCTCAAATCTGATCATCAGGATCTTCTGAGGAGCTTTACTTTCACTGTTCCTCAGCGGAGGAATGATCTTCATCTCACATCTTCTGAGGAGCGTTTATTAGCATTGCATTATATGTTTGGATCATTTCAGTCTCATCTTACTGAGACATATTACTGGAGATATAGAGTGATCTTTTTATCAGTATCTGCTGCACTGTTATAAAGATCTCATTGATTTACATCACAAGCAGCAGAATTTCATCATAGAAATATCAGCATCTGCAGCAAATTCATATTTTTGTTAACTTTTGAGCAAATCAAGCTGTTTTATCTCCATATTCTCACTTTATCAGACTACGTATACGAGCCATAAAAGCGTGATGCTCAACAAAAAACATATCTGACCCTGCAGCACAGAAGCAGTCATAAGCAGCAGCTATATTTGTAGCAATAGCCAAAAATACATTGTATGGGTCAAAATTATACATTTCTCTTTCATGCCAAAAATCATTAGGATATTAAGATCATGTTCCATGAAGATATTTAGTAAATTTCCTACTGTAAATATATCAAAACTTTTATTTTTTTAACTTTTTTGATTAGTAATATGCATTGCTCAGAACTTCATTTGAACAACTTTAAAGGAAAATTTTCTCAATATTTAGATTTTTTTGCACCCTCAGATTCCAGATTTTCAGCCAAATATTGTCCGATCCTAACAAACCATACATCAATGGAAAGCTTATTTATACATAGATGATGTATAAATCTCAATTTTGAAAAATGTACCCATATGACTGGTTTTGTGGTCCAGGGTTACATATGCAGTTTTTTAAATTATATTTTAGGTTAAGTAAACTCTTCCATTTCAAAATATTATATTTTTCTAACTATTATTTTCATATGTCAGGGTTAAGATCCCTACACACACTCATGCTTTACCGTCTGTCCCGGAGCGCTGAGAGATCAGAGTCTGATAATGAGAGTGCTGACGGATCAACGCCCGTTTCTTGGCCATCAGAGATGTGCTGTGATCCTCGAGAGCTCCGATCATCTGACGAGCCTGAGACAGAGCAACATCTCAATGAAGCTGATCTCCTCCAGAGACGTGAGGAGAAGCAGTGGGTTATTACACACCTCTCGCAGCAGGTCTTGAGTGCTCATCATGACGTCTTCTTCAATTCCCAGCGTCCTCTTCAACGACTCTAAAGTCTGCTGCAACTCAGCGTGCTGCTTGCGTTCTCTCAGCGTTTGATTCAGACGCCACGTCCGCTTATACAGCGCCAGATCAGACATCAGCCGCACTGGATGATGGGCCGCTCCCACCGATTTACATTTCAGCTGGAAAAAATATCACAGGTTATATATATATATAATATAACAGGTTATGATGATCTTACAGCACATGAATGGAGTGTTTGGTGTTTTAGCTGCAAGCCAGCTTCACTGGATATTTTCATTCAAGGAACAATGTAAAAAATAAAATATAAAAGCACAAAAAATTATTTTAAGCTTGCTTTAAAAAGAAAAACACAGTATTCAGGGTTTGCTGAGTAATGTAACTTGGTAATGAGGTACAGAAAGAAAAGAGACTTACAAGCCACTGATGCTGAGCTGCTTGCTGTGTTTTCCTGAAGAGAAGAGAGATATTTAATGAATAAAACACCAGCTGAACGAACGAATTGATCTGATCGTCCATAAGATGCTTTCTGAAAGACTCACCGTCTGGCCTTTGCTCTTATGAGGGTGACGTTCATCTTCTCATCGTACTCCTCAAACGTCTCGATGTCAACTTCATCCTCGCTGTACCACTCGTTCTAGGTCGGAAATATAGCACAGTCTGAGAACAGTGACTTCATTTGGAAATATATGCAAGCAGGACATGTTAATCATAATATTACAGATTATTAAATTGCACTTAAGGCAGCTTTTATAATAAAAATGTATTATGAGTTTTCAACGATATAATTGTTTTTATGTTACTGAAGTTATGATATCAGTGAATGTTATAACTTCTCATGACAGATTTACTCAAACACATTAAATACTGAAGAACAGGTTAAGTAAAATATAATGAATATGTAATATAGTATATATATTTATCATAGTGTTTCTCTCAAGAGTTATTTTTCTAACTTTTTTACTGGCGTCTTTCTGCAGCTGAATCACAGATTAATCATCTACATGATTGATTTTAGTGAGTTGTTCTGTTTCTATCAACACCTTCTGATGTTCATTCATGTTTCTTGATTGAATTTCATTATAAAATTGATTGAATTTGAAAGCTGAGACTGTTTCAAAAGTAACAAAGCTTGTTGAGATTATTGGATTAGAGGCGCTGCAATTAATGTTTCATTAAGTTTTGTTCACACATCAACTAAAAACAGCACAGATCCATTCTTCAAATTGTGAAATCCGTGTTTTCAGCAGATGTGCGATGGAGCTGACTTACGCTGTCTTCTGTGGTCCATCCGTCACTGGAGTACATGCTGGATTGATTGAATTGTGCAGCAGAATCCGCTCCTGGATCGTCTGAAGCCTGTGGTTTTCTCCTCCTGTTCTGGATCTCCGCAGGCCCGGGTCCAGGTGTTCTAGTGTGAGAGGGAGCAGTGAAACTCTGCGAGACCGATGAGGAGCGACCCTCAAATAAAGAGCATGTCACGGAGGAGGATCTGTCGGTCTCTTTGACGCTACGATCTCTGCCTTCAGAGGTTTTCAGAGGATGATTGATGTCTGCGATCGTCTCCTCTATTTTGACGTGGTGTGACGAGTCTCCGCTGTTCTGTGGGTTCTGGTCGTCATCTGTTTGGTCCGTATCATGGCAGGCCTCGATCTTAATGTGCACAGATCTGTTCTCTGGCTCAGGCTGGTCAGAGCCGCTGCTGTATGGATGTTTGGATGAAGAGTCGGTGCTGTAAGACTCTACTTTAATGATAACTGGAGCACCGTCTTCTGAGAGCAGACCACTGCGATCAGGTGCTGGATCTTCACCTGGTTCTGTTTTAATAGAGACTGAGGATTGGTGTGTGGTCGGGTCTTCATGAGCAGGGTTTTCTCTCTCTTGGCTCTTTTCGGTTGATTTCTCGGTGCATGGTTCGGCGGGTTCAGAAGCGGTCGGGATGCTCACGCTGGGACTGACAAACATGGGCAGTTTTATTAACCTATATCCTCCGGGAAGTAACAATGTGGAAGCAGTTCCTGTCGACTCCGGAGCATTTCCTGTCTGTTCGAGACCCGCGGTCTTGCTCTCAGCAGAAGGTGGGCATATTCTGAAGGAAAACATGCCAGCTTTACCGAGTAAACCGTTCTGTAGACCCGGAGCTGCAACACTTCCAAAGGTAAAGCCGCTGTTTCCTTGCACTGCGTGGATTCTGGGCACGATGAACGGAAGAGCTTTAGATGAAGCCTTCTGTGAAGCTGCTGGGTTCCGTGGCATAGATGTGGTCATCTGAGCTGATTGTGGCTCCTGCTGACCACCTCCTGTGGAGAAACGAGGTGAGGATGTTTCATTTGATGTGAAAAACAGCAAAATCCAGTCATAAAAATGGTATTTACTGTATAATGCGGCTTGTTACAGAACTTGGCAATATTTGGATGAATAAATCAAAACTAGGACTCTAAAATGAACAAATGGATATCACCATTTAATTTCAGAAAACTATTGGCAGATACACACAGAAACTCAAAGAGCATCACTACAACCCGCCAAAATAAAGGTTCCATTTAACTTGAAGAAATTATAACACGTATATTAATATTGAGCAGTAAATAATAATAAAATAGTAAATATAGCTGCAAAGCAACAATTAAGAGGCAAAATGAGGAGCTAAGCATGGCATGGAGCATCAGACCAACTATAGCAATGAGTAATTAAAACCATTTTAAGTATGGTTAATACTACTAATAATACTAAACACTACTAATATGATTTATTGGCTTATCACTTTTGACCAACAGGTGGCGCTGTTATCAAACTGATGTGGTCAGTGTGAGGTGACCACATACAATGTTTGGTGTCAATATGTCATCATATCATATGTCATCATTCCAGCAAATTCATTGATACGTTAAATGATAACCGTTTAGTATATTGACACGAAATCTGTAAATTTTTGTCAGCACAGTCTGAAGATGATCCGAGTCAAATTTGGTGAAAATCAGACCAACTGTCTAGGAGAAGTTAAAACGGACAGGTAGTTTGGTTGACTATGGTACAATTGGTATCGATGTTCTCGGCATGACCCAAGGAATATATTAAGATCACTTTCATTACAATAAGCCAATTGAATCAAATGTCAGTAGCATTTTTTGAAATTTCTTTAAAACTTTTTGAGTGCCATCAGCTGCCAAAGACACATACCGAGTTTTGTAACTATCCAGTAATGCGTTCGTAAAATATAGCATTGGCCGTCACGGCTGACATTTTACACAGCCCAAAATGGTTGACATGGAAAAGTTGGGTATGGTTCGACTCGGCATGCTGCACCGAATCTAAAGAGACCAGGTTTTGTGATTTGTGGCCAAACCATTCAGAAGTTATAAGCAAAAATAACCATTTTCCATATCTCCTGACCACTAGGGGGCACTGTGACGAAACTGTGCAGGCTGCCTCAGGTCATGCTTGTTATAACACACACCAAATTTGGTCTCAATAAACCAAACTGTTGCGGAGATACAGCCTCACATCCATTTTTGCGTGCTCTTTGTCAAATTCGTTCATAAGTTATTCGAGAACAGTTTGACTAATCACCTTTATTTCCATAACCTTTTGCCAGCATGGTCTGAAGGTGATCTGAGCCAATTTAGGTGAAAATCAGACAAACTGTCTAACTTGAGTTCGAAAAAGTATGTTTTTTTGAACTATTAAAAATTATGAAAAAAAAAAAAAAACCTCACGATTTTTACATTTAGGTGTTCATTCGACTCGTCATGAGCCAAGGATTCAGAGGAAAAAAAATAACTATTGTTTTAACTATTGTTAAAAACTATTCAGTTGTATACTTTCATGAATTCAATTGATTGATCGTCCTTTATGAATAATAAAATTTAATAAAACCATTAAAACTGAAAAATTCAACTGGAAAACACAGAATTCAGGAAAAAATAAAACATGTCGTAAGGCTCTAGAAGTGCTATTCGAGATTCTTGAGAATACAGCAGCACTGTGACTAACCTGGTGCAGGTAACGCTGTAGTGATGGGTACCAGCTGGATCATCTGGCCGTTAAACTGACACACGTTGACCCCCGTCATACCTGCGACCGGCTGCAGAACCACCTGCTGCCCCGGAGGAAGAGCCGAGGCCGGGAGAACCGTCTCCGCACCAGAGAGGGGCGGCGCTACCGTGTTTGAGCCACGCCCACGGTTAGGTGACGATTTGGGTTTAGAAACGCCGAGAGAAGGTGTGCGTCTGATGCCATTAGGAGCCCAGGGCATCGCCGGAGATCGGGTAATGGGCATTTTGAATGCCGCTTTACTCTGGTTTGCTTGGCTCACTAAACAACACAAAAGTAGTTTACAGATGTTATATACAGTGGTGGCCAAAATGATTAGAACACTAGTATTTTCACCATCTACATTTCCTAACATTCATTTTGCCTTTAATTGTAATAATCCAGTGAGATTTTTGTTTGCTCCACACAGAGATGAAGAAACAGAGCAAACTGAGACTAAATCCAGAAGAACTGTGTCTCAAGACGCTTCAAGAAAGCTGCAAAGCTAAATAAAACTCATAAATACCAGTACTTTATTTTGGTCAAGCCAGTACACTAATTTAATCTTAATGGAAATGCATCAAACTAATAATGCTTTCTAATCATACCAGCATTATCATGTACGTCAAGACACAAAGAAAGTGTTTAAAGGATTAAAAATGAAAAACAGTGATGGGTTCAGTCAGTTATGACAGGTCGTTAATATCGTAATACATTTTAGGCACAATATTATCAATATTGTTTGTTCTGCTCTATTTTGCAAATGAAACTCGTTCTAATCAAAGCCACAGCAGAACTGTTGAGCGTCTCTGATCAACACATTACTGAATGAATCCACATCTTTGAACGAATCGAGTGAGTTAATGATTCAGTGACTCATTCGTTTAGAGTCACTTGCTTTGTTTCTGAATGAAGAGTCATTTAACAGTCAATGAACAGACTCACTAAATAAGACAGTGACTCACTCGTAGCTTCACATTCATATCGTTTATTACATTATATTCATTAAAACACATTAACACCCAATTATTATCATGCAATGTTGAATCAAAATATTTCTTTCTAAAGCAACTTTTTGTATTCGATGTGTAATTAATTTTAGGCACATCATGTCATTAATTCAATAACAAATTTTAATCGCTATGCATACATTAGGGTTCAGTGTCTCGTACCTGTGTGTTCTGAGGGATCGATCGCTGGAGCGGGGTTTGAACCCCTCGTCTCTTTGAGCGTCCTGACCTGAAGTGTTTTGGAAAGCGATCGGCTCGTGTTTTGAGGCAGTGGTTTTATCCTCCCGGTGACGTATGCTGCCAGACGATTGGCTGGATGCAGCGCTCCCATCCGGCCCAGGATCAGTTTAGCCTGAGCGTATGTTTTTCCATTGACCTGAAATCAAGGAAGAGAGGTTTATGCTTAACAATCTGAGATCAGACACTAATTCAGAGACTAGTTTAATCCCCCAAACTGAGCAAGACTTTACATTTATTGGTCCAGAACGCACTAGCGTCTTCTTGTTAGCCTTCAGATGACCGGCGGGAACGACACGAGACAGAAGAGGAAAGTGCTTCGCCTGTTTCTCTTCAGGTGCGTTTGACTGTAAAATGTTCAGGTTCTCATTAACATTCAGTTTGCTGACTTTCTGAGAGGAAGAGCTCCTCGGATGTGACGCCTCCTCTCGTTTCTTCACTTTCTTCCTCGGCTCACGAGTCTTTTCCGGCGTCTGGCCGAGGGACACGAAGACCTTGTAAATCAACGTGGATCCGCACTCGTCTTTTTTCAGATCTTTGGAGAGGAGCTCCACTTTGTAGATGTCGATGTGGAAGACCGATGCGAGGTGGTTCATGCTGATGCAGCGGAAGAGTTCTTTGAGCACCAGGGACCGATGGGTCTCCCAGTTACACCCCGAGATGATTTCCAGCACTTTAGTGGGCTCCGGCTCTCCCGCCTCACAGCTCTCGCCTATAAACACAACAAAACACGAACAACTGTAGATGTGACCCTGGACCACAAAACCAGTCATAAGGGACAATTTTGTGAAATTGAGATTTATGCATCATCTGAATAAATCATCTTTCCATTGATGTATGGTTTGTTGGACAATATTTGTCTGAGATACAACTATTTGTAAATCTGGAATCTGAGGGTGCAAAAAAATCTAAATATTGAGAAAATCATCTTTAAAGTTGTTCAAACGAAGTTCTAAACGGCACTCTTTGTGTGATACTGACTAACTATAAAATTATATAAATGTATACATTTTCTGTCCCCATATCTTGAATTTTGTGGTCATTCTAAATGTATTTTAATAGACTGAATCATGCAGTGAAAGAACACACTCTAAATGCGCACTAGTCTAGACTTCAGGTAATATAAGCGTGCACTGAAGGTGTGTTTTTTTTGGTTTTTGCAAAATACTCTATAATGTCAAATCGCACATCGTTAAAACAACAATTATGATACTATTGCAGATGACATATAATCGCACACCCCTACATTCTGCTCTAATTTAAGACCCTTTTAGGCCTTAATTTTGCATTATTTATTCTGTTACTTTCCTGTTTATTTCTGTTGAACTGCTTTGAAACAACCTGTTTGGTGTAAAGCACCATAGAAGTAAAGCTGAGTTTCTTTATGAAAGAGTTTCTCCTACTGACCTGGATTCTGAGACGCAGCGAGACCCAGCTGAGACACGGCACTGACCTTCAGTCCGCGGGAGAGAGTAAGACAAAGGCATGAAGATGAAAATCAACAGAAACACTGTCGCATTTGTGTGTGTGTGTGTGAGTGAGTGAGATTGTGTGTGTGTGTGTGTGTGTGTGAGTGTGTGTGTGTTTGTGTGTGTGTGTGTGTGTGTGTGTGTGAGTGAGATTGTGTGAGTGAGTGAGATTGTGTGTGTGTGAGTGAGTGAGATTGTGTGTGTGTGTGTGAGTGAGATTGTGTGTGTGTGAGTGAGTGAGATTGTGTGTGTGTGTGTGAGTGAGTGAGATTGTGTGTGTGTGTGTGTGAGTGTGTGTGTGTGTGTGTGTGTGTGTGTGTGTGTGTGTGTGTGTGTGTGTGAGTGAGTGAGATTGTGTGTGTGTGTGTGTGTGAGATTGTGTGTGTGTGTGTGTGTGTGTGAGAGAGTGTGTGCGTTTTTGTGACAAATCAGGACATAGATGTGTATAATGACGAGGGTATGGCAGGTATTACAAGGAGAAGATGACTTTTCAGGACATTATCTCATGTCCCCACTTTTCAAAACGCTTATAAATCACTCAGAATGGAGTGTATTGAAAATCTGAAATAGCAGACAGTCTCCTGTAAGGGGTAGGTTTAGGTGTAGGGTTGGTGTAGGACAATAGCACATACAGTAAGTACAGTATAAAAAGCATTACACCTATGGGATGTCCCCACTTTTCACAAAAACAAACGTGTGTGTGTGTGTGTGTGTGTGTGTTTACAGTACCGTGTCCTCAGGTGCTGGAGCGCTTCTTCTCGCCGGCAGTAAGTGCACCTGCAGCGGAGGGTTGCTGTTGTATTCTCGCACCCGAGCACATGTCATCATGCTCTCCAGATACAAGTACACCGGATCCTTCTCCGTCTCCGGCACCTGAGACACCAGATACAGGACACACAAAACTCAAACAAACAATCGAAATATAGTAGGAAGTTAGGGATGTAACGATATTATCAATATTGACTCGATATTATCCTGGTCACCAAGGTTTAGAATTTAGAATTTTTAAATTCGTTGTATTTTAATATCGTTTAATGGTGTGTTTAGATATTTAATATGAAAATAAATGTAGCCTAATTTGGTTGCGTGTCTTTTTTCTTATTTAACTATAATCATGATACTGTAACTGTCGTGTCTTGCTCACTTTCCCGTGAACAGCTGTGCAGAAATCATAACTGGGACTAATGCAATTCAATAACGGCAATTGTATTAAAAGGCTCATATCTGAATATGTTCTTTTCTTTATTCATGAAGAATTATAAGTGTGTATGATGTGATTTAGCCTGTGTATATCTGTTGGAAGGTTTGGCAGAGTGATCACGGGATGCTAGGCCACGTTCTGTATTGTTTACAGATGATGCATGTTTTTGCTGTGTTTTAAAGCGAAGCTGCTTGGTTCAGACGATCAGCTGGTGATCCGGTGTTTTCCGCGTCTCAGAGCGGCTCCGTTCACACTGAATGAATGCAGTCGACTCCTTTATTACACTGCTGTGAGTTTAGCGCGTTTGGGAACGAAGTTCTGCTTTATTTCAGCGGCAGGTGATTACAGCGTTTCACTAGATTTGTAGCGAGACGTGTTTTTGTGCCTGTTTTCACTGAAGCTGGAGTTAAACTTCAAAATAAAAGCTCTACTGACATTTCTGTCAAAATAAAAGCTTAAAGTGCAGCATGAATTACTGACAGCGAGGGGCTCAAATGAGTCAAAATTCTAAATATCCTTCAAGGGTAGAAATTAGGAAAGTATTGTAATTTCTCTACTGTAGTGTAAAGCAAAAATAATATACATTTTAATTTATTTTACAGTGCAATTATTTTACAATATATGGCTACTTCTGTCACTGTTGTTATTAATATTATATTCTAATTAGTTTGGCTTCATAAAACACTAGTGTGAGTGTAATTTAGACTGAGACAGTATCACAAATAAAAAGAGGCTCGAGTCTCCTTTAAACTTCAGCTACAACTCAATTCACTGACTTTTTTCTGACTCAAGTTTTCTTAGTTAAGAACGTGTTGGAGGAGCTTGATATGGTGGACTTCATATCACAATATTATCGTATCGTGAGAGTTTGATATCGTGAGAGCTGGAAGGTCCGAGTCTAAACCCGTGATGGACAGCAGCTGACCTGAGGCCGGGGCCGCGGCGCGGGGGCATGGTAGCGCGGCACTCGTCTCGTTAGCTCGGCGGCTCTGGGAGTGAAGAGCGGCTCGGGGTCGTTCTCTCCTGCTCTCCTCCGCCACAGGCTGCTTATCCTGAGCGCCGGCTCCGGCCTGCCGTCTGATCCGGGGCCAGCCACGGCTGAGTGACCACACAAGAGACACCATCACTCACAACCTGCACTGACCACTTCACTCAGATCTGTCAGAGAAAATCTGCGCGCAAACACTGAAAATTTGACTTGACTTTGTGCACAGAAGCAGTCATAAGCAGCAGGTATATCTGCAGCAATAGCCAACAATACATTGTATGAGTCAAAATTATACATTTCTCTGTTATGCCAAAAATCATTAAGATATTTAGTAAATTTCCTACCGTAAATATATCAAAACTTCATTTTTGATTAGTAATATGCATTGCTAAGAACTTCATTTGAACAACTTTAAAGGTGATTTTCTCAATATTTAGATTTTTTTGCACCCTCAGATTCCAGATTTACAAATATCGTCTGATCCTAACAAACCATACATCAGCGGAAAGATGATTTATTCAGCTTTCAGATGGTGTATTAATCTCAATTTTAAAAAATTGACCCTTATGACTGAATTTTGTGCTCCAGGGTCACATATAGTTTTTATTTATTCAAGTTTGACTTATTTTAGTACAAAACATTTCTCATTTTAATTTAGTTTAACTTGCTGTACTGAAAACTAAAACCTATAAAGAATAAAAACAATTACCTAATTAAAACTGAAAATGTAAAAATCTAAATCTGAATGAGTGAATGAGCAGTGATTGGCTCTCGCAGGCTTACGGAAGGCCACCAGGCTGCTGGCGCTGCGCTCCGAGCGGACGAGGACGATCTTGTGTTTGAAGCAGCCGCAGCTGAACATGCACTGCACGCGTCTGCAGTGAGCGGATCCTCGCACCTCTCTGTTCAGACTCCCGCAGACGCAGCCCAGACGGCAGAAGTCTCGAACACACACACCTTCCCTGACCTGCCGCGTCTTCAGCGCTCTCTGCAGAGCAAAGCACTGAACATCACTCTGCAGGACATCACAACACTTTCATACATGCTCTTAATGTGGGTATTAGGAGACAATACCCAGTATGAGAAAGCTGAACAGTATTTTTATATTAAATCTTGTGCTAATGCCTATTTTATATCATCCAAAAACGTATTCATCTTGTTTTTATCATTCAGCAATGCTGCAAATTTTCTTTACAGTAGCACAGCGATTCCCAAACATGTGTCAGCCGAACCGCTTAGATAAAACATATTTACTTGAAGAACTTCCTGAGATTTTAAGGCAATATTTCAATAATTTAACGATGCATTCACAAGTTCACAGTTCTCTAAGGTTGGTTACTAGTCACATGACATAGAAAGTACTGGTAATGTAAGGTAACTACATGTTAGGTTCAGGGTTAGTACCTACTTATTATCCAGTTATTGCAATTACTGCAATAAGAGTTCGTACATGAGTAATGGGACTGTCAAATAAAGTGCTACAGATTTATTAATTATCTATTTATATAAATAAGCAAACCTATATAAAATACAGAATTTTTAGTGTTTTGTTT
Source organism: Onychostoma macrolepis (assembly GCF_012432095.1). NCBI lineage: Eukaryota > Metazoa > Chordata > Actinopteri > Cypriniformes > Cyprinidae > Onychostoma > Onychostoma macrolepis. Next base: position 32,147,817 of record NC_081174.1, on the reverse strand, counting down.
TTATTTAAAAATTATTATATATCATATTTAAAAATTATTTCTCATTAAATAAGCAAATATATGTGAAGTATTCATTTTTTTTTATTTCATTGTTTTGTAATTATTATATATAATATTACGAATTATTTTAGAATTATTATTTATTTATATAAGTAAATAAATAACTATTAATAATTAAATGTAATAAATTAATAATTATTTATAAAATAATTACTAAAAATAAAACTACTAAATTTTTTTTAAAAACACCTATATTTTGTCATATAATATTGTGATTTGAACTGCAATACGTTTCATTTCACATTGCTATTGAAAAACATTCAGTAGCATAAAACCAACAGCGGCCAGCCCTAGTTAGTGTGCTGTAATCAGATGTGTAGTGCATTAGGGCTGTCAAATAAAAATTCTAATTTCGAATATTTGCCAAATTCAAAATAAAAATCCACATCTGAATGCAAAACTAAATAAAGCAATAAGCCCCGTGAAGCCGTGGTTTACAGTGAATTTATAACAGCTCAGGGTTTTCTTTTCCCCCTTAGCTGTTATAAATTCACTGTAAACCACGGCTTCTTGGGGCTTATTGCTTTATTTAGTTTTTCGGCCATTCTGACAGCCCTGCAGTGTCTGAGAGCGGACGCACCTCTGCGGTCAGCAGTGAGCTCAGAGCGAAGCCGGCTCTCTCAGCGCTGACGTGAGTGGGACTCTGTCCGAGAGAGACGGCCTGCTCCTCCAGAGCCAGCAGCTCCGTGCGCTTCAGAGCGGATGAAGAGGACTGCGCTCCATCCACGGCGTCTCTGTTAAACCTCAGCGTCCGCCTCCGCCGCCGGTACCTTCCCCTGCGTCTGGAGCGAGCGCCGCTGGACGCCGCCGGACGCTGCTGAGGGAGATCTTCAGAGACGCTGCGTTTCCATCGGAGCCTCGCGGAGGAAGAGCGCACCGAGGCTTCCGGAGCCGTTCTAACACCTCGTCTGCATCGCCACGCTTTAGTGCGCTTGTCTCGCTGGAGTCCAGACGGAGCAGGGCCGCGCGTCTGAAGCACACTATCTAGGGTCCTCACGTAGCTGCTGCTCTTGACGGGCAGCTGATAGAGCACCGGAGACGGAGCGCTGGATGAAAACACGGCGGCGCGTTCGCTGATCCGCTGGCCTTCAGTCTCCAGATACTCGTCCAGCAGGACCGAGGAGAACGCCGAGTGACCGGAGCCTGATGAGCAGCGGAAACATGAGAAAACCACACCTGAAGAAACCAAAGGCTGTTATTGTCGTGTGCTTACTGTCGGCTGCGCTCTTTGAATGAAACTTCTCCATCCAGCCTTTGCTCCGGGTCAGATCGCGCGAGACGAAAGCGGCGTCTGGACACAAACAAAAAGGATAAATAAGAAAATTATTGCTTAAAACTCAGCATGTTTTTTTTATAGTTTTATAAAACAAAATCTCTCACATTTATTCCTGTAGTTCTGAAAGCACAGACTGTTTTTAATATCACACTATTTTTCTACCATTCTTTTATTTGAACAGTAAACCTGTTGTGCAGTACTTTATTTGCCAAAAGGAATAAAAATAAATGAAAAAAGTACTCAAATGAAAAAAAGTTTAATTAAATTTTAAAAGATGAATTAAATTGTTGATGTTTTATGCCTTAATTTGATTACCACTGTTTTCTATTAAATAAATGTGTATTAAATCATAAACACAACTTCTGAAAAAATAAAACAATTCATAGAGCACTGTTATTGTAAAAATGTTAGTTTTATGAATTTGATTTGAAATGCTTTTTGATTATTACATTTAAAAATAAAACTTAAATAAATTTTTTTTAATTAAAATGGAATGCAGAAAAATTTAAACAGAAAATACTGAATTTTGGAAAACAGTAAAAATGTTTTCATAGGGCCTAAAAATGTTTTGGTAAAAAATAAAATAAAATAAATAAATAATAATAATAATAATAATAGTAAGAAACAAACTTTTAATAAGTTTTTGTTAAGCACATTTTGATTACTAAAATGTAATTTAAACATTAAAACATGAAAATAGAAGAAACAAAATTTTAAATTAGACTCAGGACCTCATGTAATACATGCAGACGTTTACTTCTGAGGTCTTTTCTGCGTTTCTCATTAATGTCAGTGATCATCACTCTATTATAAGTTCTTCAGTAGCAAAATAAAAGCAGCACAAACACCACGGAGCCATAATCTTCATTGTTTAGCTTACGGGAGGATGATGTGAGGACAGGTGAAGGCAAAGGTAACGCAACACCCAGATAATGCAGGTCTATGGGTGCCGCTGGATCCAGAAGATTCAGTTTCATCCCAACTGTGCAGAAACCAAAACAGAAATTAATAAACCAGACAATAACAGAGCAAAAGACAAACCGCGGATGGGTTATGAGTGCGGCGGGTATTTGATCTGCATCCTCTCTCTTTTTGTGCTGAATGATTTTAGCGTGTGTTAAACGGAGCTGACTAACACAGATCTTCAACACAAACACAGAAGCGCCAGCGGATATGAACGAACGACAGATTCAGAAAACTTCATCTAAAACAGCAATTCTCTCATTCTTATATAACTATTCAGGCACATTTATGAGCTCAAATGAACAGACTACTTTAGAAACTGAACACAAGAGTCATTCAAACCAGCAGCAGGCAGCATTCGGTGTTGGTATATTAAGGACTGCCGTGGACAGCTGACTCCTGACGTTTTTGATATTCTTCATATTCTGTGTGATGGTGATAGAAATTAATCTTTTCCAATAAGTTTAAACTGATTTTTACATTTTATAGACATTTTTACCTTTATAAAAACTTTTTTTTTTCTAAAAGTGTCCATTATCTTTTGTGTCAAATTCTTACATTTAATCAGTGAATTAGAATAATAAGACATTTGGGCTGTTACCAAGAAATCAGTATCAATAAAGTTCATCTTTGCACAGCAGAGGAAACACAGAAGCTGCGTCTGAAGCTGTGTTTAGATGTGTTTACACACTGTTTAATGCAGAACACGAATGCATTTAACCTGCAATTACAAATGCATAAATAATGCTTTGATATATATATAACATTAAAATGTTGAACACTGATATCTGAAATTATATAAATAATAAAAAGATACTTTGAATGTGAAATTAAAACCGCCAGCAGGTGGCAGCAAGTCACTGTTAATAAGTGAGTCACTGGTTTGATGCGTGTCGGGCAGCGTTCACCTTGTTGAAGCGCAGGATGAATGATCTGCCGGTTCTTCAGCTGCTGGAGCTTCTGCAGTAAGACCAGCTCCTGCTCACAGATCCAGTCTGCAGACGTCACAGCGGCTTCTGCACAAACACACACACATGAGTCCATCGTCAGAGCGCAGGACGCTCGGGGCAGATGTTCACAGACCTGCATCACGCGCTGGGTTCTCCGCTGGAGACGCTTCCACGGATCTCCTCGTGTCTCCTACATGAACGTCCAGCGCCTCCTGAGACACAAACAGCTGATCAGTCTTTAGAGGATGATAAACAAATGCTGTGTGAAGTGTTGGTTTAATATCTGTGTCCGATTCATTATAAACCAGCGTTACATCAAACCTGTTCTCCAGATATCAGAAACTGAAAAACACTAATTGCAATTTTTTGAATTATTTCCAGAATTTGCATTCAGTATATAAGAAGTTTCTATTTTTGTAATAAAGTTTCCAAACCAGGCAGAACTTGATAAGTTGCTGTTCCTCATCGCAGTTGGAGCACGTGTGATGTTTAATATGCAGTGAAGATATTGGGAAAAACTGATATTGTGATTTTTTCTGCTGTATATATCACCTTTAGGAAAAATACAAGACTTTTCCCCAGGATAGCTCTATTTGGAAAGAATTAATCATTTTAGAGTTAGTGGGTGATTTTGTTATAAAATAAAATAAAAGGATGAATTATATATTGTCCAGACTCAAATTTCTCATTATTTTCAGCTTTATATTTGGTATATAGTACAGTCATCTGCACACAAGAAACATCTTAATGCCTTTGAGAAACTATTCACATGCGCATGCTTACACATTACAGTTTCTAGTTTTATATAACACACTTCCTTTGTGCATCACTGCCATCTTACTCTGAATAAAAAAGAGCATGGATGAGTCCTATGTCCTATGAGTTTAATGGTTTCTCGTGCACACATAAAAGTCTGTATATTTTTTATTTTTGCAAAGGTCCTCGAGTGCTAAGAATATTGTGAGAAGGAACCCAATTTTTCATAATGAAAGAGTGCACCTTGAATTCCTTCAGTCGTATTTTGACTTTGACTGCTTGCACAATAAAGTTATTTTCATTAAAATCTTAATTTTCCATTATTAAAAACTAAACAGGGGCAAAAATCTGGAAACACAAATACTTTTCCATACTCTGCTTTCTTTTTTCCGTACTTTTCTAGACCTGGAAAATATTTAAATCAAATTCCACACTTTTCCAAACCCCATACGAACCCCGTTTAAAAAAAAGAAGCGATTTAGTGTTTTCCTCCTGCTGAACCGAAATCCTACCGACCCGCGACCGAACCCTCACGTTTGTGTACCGTCACACGTCTAGTGAATATAGAAGCTGGGGTCTCATACCTTGGCAGTGAAGGACACGAACAGCACGCCGTCCACCTGCTCCAGGTCGGGCTGCATGGACGCTGCGGAGGTGCTGCTGACCGCTGCACATCTGTGCTTCACGTTAGTCCACCACTTGGCCTTGGCCTTCCTCGCACCGCTCCTCCAGCCCCTGCGGTAAACACGCTTCACACCGCGGCCGACGCCAGGTCTGCCCTGAGACGATCGCACCTCATCAGCAGATCCAGGGGCTAACGAGGCCACAGCGGATTCCTCTCTGACGAGCGGCTCATCACGCTTCCTGACCTCTTCACTGGACTCAGATTCATGATGCGTGTGTGTCCAGCTGCAGGTAAAACAAGAAACACCGTCATAATCAAACACACTCATGATGACAACAGGGTGAATTCAGTCACGAGGGTACATTTTTTGAAACTGTGCTAAATAATCTTTCCATTGATGTATGGTTTGTTGGACAATATTTGTCTGAGATACAACTATTTGAAAATCTGGAATCTGAGGAAGCAAAAAAATCTAAATATTGAGAAAATCTCCTTTAAAGTTGTGAAGTTCTTAGCAATGCATATTACTAATCAAAAATGAAGTTTTGATATATTTACAGTAGGAAATGTACAAAATATCTTCATGGAACATGATCTTTACTTAATATCCTAATGATTTTTGGCATAAAAGATAAATGGATAATTGTGACCCATTTGACCCACAGATGTTGCATAAAGAAAATTTTTGCATGAAATATGACCCACAGGGTTCCCACACCTTGGTTAACTTCAAATTCAAGGACCTTTCAAGGACTTTCCAGGTCCAACACCCTCAAATTCAAGGACTTAATGTGGGGACACATTTCAAGTGAGAGCAAAGGTTACATCGCGTCACCTTGTAAGATACATTGTTACAGTTTTCATATGTCAAACACAACTATGCAAAAAAGCAATTTATGGGGGTTTTTTTGCATTTATTTTTGGCCATATGACAGAAATCTGATATTTGTCGTATTTCTGTATTGCATAAAATTGAATAATATTTGGTATGTACTATACTGTATTCTAAAATGATCTGATATTAACTTTTGCATGGATTTTATTGAAAAGAGCTTAGGCTCATGTAACCAGAAGTTTTAAGATATATGAATATGCTTAAGTTTTTCTTGCCTCATGGCTTTACATGATCTTAACAAGCAAAGCAATTCAACATTACATCCTTTGGATCTCTTGGATCGCATTTTCCAGTCATCACGTTTCAGCCTATTTCTGCAGGACCTGTATCTATGTTTGTTTATTTTCAAAAACTTTCCAGGGCCTTGAAAATTTTTAATCAGATTCACAAACTTTCAAGGATTTCAAGGACCTGTGGGAACCCTGGACCCAGAACTTTCGTCTTGAGAAACAAAAACAGGTTAAATTAACAATTAAAGCCACAGTATAGCACTACATTCATGTACCGATATGATTCATTTACTGTTTTAATTTTAACAGTAAACCTGTTACGCAGCATTTTGTTTGCCAAAAAATACTGGGAATTGTTTAATTTCCATTTGATTAGTATTACATCGTAAAAGTTTAATTAATGGTTTTGATAACATCATTGTTGATGATAAATTTGCATTAAATTAAAAAAATGACAATATTTCATAAGGCCCTATTAATTGTAAACATTCTAATAAACTGTTAAATTGTTGTTATGAAATCATTTGATTACGCATGCTTTTTAATTATTAACATTTAATTAAACGATTAAAACAGGTCTGACAGGATTTGGAAAAAAATAAAAAGGCCCACAAACTTTTAATAAATTGTTGTTAAATCATGTAAGTTTCACTATTTTAATTTAATGGACATGCTTTGTGATTACTAAAATTTAATTCAACCACTAAAACTGAGTCTAGAAAAATTAACACAGAAAAAAATTCATTTGGGAATAAATAAAACTGTCCTAAAAATATAATTTTCATTAATTGTTTTAATAAATTGTTGATAAATTGTATATGCTATATACTATAGTATATACTAAATTACTAACATGTAATTTAACCATTAAACTGAATACGCAAAGAAATAAAACTTAAAAATATAAATTTGGGAAAAAAAATGAAAAAGAATTTGGGAAAAAATGTATAAGCCCCAAAAATGTAATTTTTGTTAAACTTTTAATACATTTTTGTTAAATAGTTTATGATTCATTATTTTAATTTATTAATCATGCTTTTTGATTACTAAAATTTGAAATGGATTAAAATAAAAGGCCTCTAAACGTGTTTGACCCAAAATTGACTTTCTTAATTTGTTTCTGGTCTTACTGCGAATGACTCAATGACGTTATTCTAAACACAACGCCACAAAAGGCGTACCTGCGGTCAGCCGGCGGCGGCGAGCGAGCGGTCAGCGGCAGCTTGAGTTTGTTCTGAATGAGCCGAGCGCTCGGCCCGTCCTCTCTGAACGCCAGCATGAAGGGGTTGCAGTCGATCTTGAGCCGGGTCATCAGCGGGTTCTGGTAGCTGGTCACCGCATAGAAGGCCGTTTTAGGGAAGGTGAAGACGTGAACGTCCGGCTCGGGACCGGTGCTGACGGGAACCACGCAGAGCCGCGGCTGATAGCGGTGCATGGGACACAGAACCACAGCGGCGTCTCCGTCCTCAGAGCTGTGAGACAGCTTCACCTTGTAGAAGGACACGGGCCCGTCCATCCAGCGCTGACCCGGAGCCGGAGAGTCCGGGTGGACACACACTAGAGATATAGAGATCTAGTTATAGTTCTGTATAGTTACAGAACTGTCTTTAACTGGAGGGTTAATAAAGAGCAAGTTACTTGAATCGTGTTGTAGTTACATTTTCAAGTTGACTTGTTAAAAATAAAAAAAAATTGACAATCGGTCAAATGTTCTGAAAAATTGAGATTTTATTTTTTTGCCATATCGCCCAGCCCTAAATACAGTTTAAATGCCAATTAAAATCTGAAACGGTGATACTAACCGCGGGGAGTTTTCTCAAGATTAATCTTGAAGCCAGTAAGCGCTCCATCGCTCAAGCACCCTGGACTCTGGAGGTGCGTCTCGCCGGCTGCGTCCGGCTCCCAGATCTCCCCGGTCCAGCGGTGTCGGAGGTCATCTAGAGGAGCGATGTCCAGGATCAGGAGGTAGCTGAGGCTGGGCTGTAGGCCGGTCAGACGGAAGCGGCAGCAGGGGAACATGCGTCTGCCCGCCGCTGTCAGGATCATCTCGGTGCCCAGGCTGTGAAAGCGGCTCCAGACCGACTCGTTCTCCAGCGTGACGGAGACGCCGCCGCCATCCACCGCGCAAACAAACCCATCAGCGCTTCCCAGCATTCCCTCTGCTGCGCTCTCCATCGCTGCACACCTCGGCTCATCTACAGGCCAGTCCACATCTGGCACACGATTCGGCTGATTTCTGCATCTGAACCCGCTGGAAAAACTAAACAAACCGCAGATCGATAAACTCAGAGACCAGATAACAAAACACCCTCGTGATGCTGGGATTAAACGATTACAACAGATTCATGGAAAAATAATACAGAGAACATGCCATGGTGGGGGGGTGGGGGGTCTGACAGGATTTGGAAAAAACATAAAAAGGCCCACAAACTTTGAAACTTTTAATAAATTGTTGTTAAATCATGTAAGTTTCAGTATTTTAATTAACTGGACATGTTTTGTGATTACTAAAATTTAATTTAACCACTAAAACTCAGGCATGAGATCAGCTAGTGACGAAAAAGAAGGAAAATCTGACCACGCCCACAAGCCACGCCCCCAGCACTTATTAAAAATATATATTTTAGCACATTAAAAGATATATCTTATATTGTAATAATACATACTATTGTCCTGTAAAAAAGCATAGTTTTCTTCGATTACCAAGAAAGCAGCATTTAATAATCATGATAACAATATAATATATTATAATAAAGTACTATAATACAGTACCTGCCAAAAGTTTGGAAACATTACAATTATTAATGATTCTGAAATAAATATCTTCTGCTCATCAAGGCTGAATTTATTTGATCAAAATAAAGTTAAAAAAAACTTTACATTTTATAATACATATAAAGATAAATATAATGTTATTCCTGTGATGCAAAGCAGAATTTTCTTCATCATTACTCCAGTTTTCAGTGTCACATGATCTTTTAGAAATAATTACAATTTATTTGATTCTCAAGAAACATTTCTGATTATAATCAATGTTGAAAACAATTTTGCTGCTTCATATTTTGAGTGGAAATGGTGACACTTTATTTTTCAGGATTTTTCGATAAATATAAAGTTTAATGAACAGCATTTATTTGCATTTATCAAATATATTAATTAAATTTGTTTAATGCATTTATTAAATAGAAACCATTTTAAATGTCTTCACTTTTTTTTATCACTTTCATGCATGAATAAACGTATTAATTTCTCTCTCTTTTTTAAATCTTATACAAATGTTTGAGTGTTATCATTGTTTCCACAAAAATATTAAGCAGCAAAAACTAAAAACAGTGCTACTGTAACAGCAGACTAGGGACGCATCGATCCGATATTCAGTATCAGTATCGGCTCCGATACGGTCATCTTCTGCGGATCGGGTATCGGTCAGACGAGACACACTCTTTCATATTTAAACTTTTGCGCAATGAAAGATTATTAATAGTCTTTATTGTTCTGTTCTATCATATATTGCTGCCTTCATTTCTGTGCTATGCATTTAAAAAAAAAAGTCTTTTAATTTTATAGTATATATTTTATATATATTTAGGCTACTTGTTTTTCATGAATGTATTTTACAACAATACAAAGAGCAACGTGTAACATTTTACCAGATTTAGTCCTACACTCATTACCGTTTATTTGTTCCCCACTAAATGTTTAGTTTAGTTTAATGTTTTTATAAAATTATTGTGCACTCATGGTTTTTCTAGAATAACTTTTGCTGCTAAATTATCCACTAACCTAGTTTATAATAGTATTTTTTGTCATAGATTATGATTATTTTTCATTAAAATGAAGTTATCTGCTATATATTTAGCAGACTGTGTTTAACACACACAAGAGTGATGATCAGGTCAACACACAGAAGTATAGAAATTCTACAATGATTAAAAAAAAATAAACTGCGCTGGTATCGGATCGGATCGGTGTCTGCCGATACTCAGAATTTTTGATATCGGATCGGTTCTGAAAAAATGGTGTCGTTGCATCCCTACAGCAGACATAGCTCGTCAGACTACAGCCTATTATATAATTACAGCACAACCGTTGCAAATTATATGACAGCACTAGCAATCTCAAATTCTCACCGCCATTCATAGAAAGTCACCGGGTCGAGTAACGCGCTTCAGCGCTGATTCTTCTCGCGTTTGGCGCTTTGAATCATTTGAATGCTTTGAACTGTCCTGCAGGTGGCGCCGCGCTCTCAGGACCAGTCTGTCCATGATGTTTTAGAAAACAATCTTTTTGCAATTTATTTATTTAATAAGGCCATTTGCGTGATTTTAATCATCATGCAGTAACCACCCACTCCCGCTCCAAAAAATAAAAAAAAATCATCCTCGGATCTACGCGAATCACACAGGTCGTCCCTCAGAGGTCGGAAAACACAGAAATCCGTAAAAAAAAAAAAAATCAAATCCCTGAAAACTGAGTCTATAAAAATTTACACGGAAAAAAATGTATTTGCGAAAAAATAAAACTGGCCTGAAAATATAATTTTCGTTAATTTTTTCATAAATTGTTGCTAAATTTTATATGTTTCGTGATTTTAATCAATTAGCCTTTTTTTTTTTTTTATAAATTACTAACATTTAATTTAACCATTAAAACTGAATACGGAAAGAAATAAAACTGAAAAATATATAATTCATAAGCCCTAAAAATGTAATTTTTGTTAACATTTTAATAATTTTTTGTTAAATAGTTTATGATTTATTATTTTAATTTATTAATCACACTTTTTGATTACTAAAATTTGAAATGGATTAAAATAAAAGGGCTCTAAACGTGTTTGACCCAAAATGTACTTTCTTGATTTGTTTCTGGTCTTACTGCGAATGACTCAATGACGTTATTCTAAAGACATAATTTTTCATCTGCAACAAAATGAAACATCCATATAATCCATATAATGAGACAAACTGTATTCGAACTGTGTTTGTGTCATCTGTGCAAGGCTGATTTTAAAATTTAATTTAATTAATTTTATTAGACATCATTTTTGATTATTAAAATGAAATTAAACCTTTAAAACTGACTGCAGAAAAATTTAAACCCAAAATTGACTTTAGTTTGTGTTCCTGCTCTTCCTGTGAATGATTCAGCAACGATGTTCTCAAGACATAAATGTTTGTCTGCAACATTAACAAACTGTATTTGAACTGAACTGCGTTTGTATCATTTGTGCTGGATTGATTTGTAACTTTTTGTCCTTCATTTATGCAGTTAACAGAAACATTCTTACATCTTAAGCATTTTCATTCCTTCACAGTGACACAATCAAAGCCAAAGCATGCGTTTCTGTCTCTGTTTTAACCACAATAACTACAACTATAATTTAGTGCTGGGCAACAATTAATCACGATTAATCACACCCAAAACAAACGTTTTTGTGTACATGATATATATGTGTGTGTACTGTGTATATTTATTATGTTTATATAAAGAGACACACATACAGTTTATATTTAGAAAATATTTACGTGTACATATTTATATTCATATAATTGATATTATATATAAATATATTTAATATATAAACATAACATTTTTCTTAAATATATACATGCTTGTGTGTGCATTTATAAATACATAAATATATTATGCCATTATTTTCTATATGGCGCCAAATCACAAGTCATTTAAGGTTACCTTTCCTATAGAACAGGATTTACTTACTAAATTATATATTGTGATAAAACCATATACCGTGACAAGCTTCAACGACTATTGTGAAAATCTGATACGGTCACATTTTAGACACCGCTGCTGTCGCCGACATGTCAACTTCTGACTCAACCAATAAGGCGAGTTTGGGGGCGGGGCCATCTGTTTGACTGACCAATGACAGACGGGAGGAGTGTTCCGAGGAAAACCTGTCTGTAACAGTTATTGCTGCAAATTTGTTTACGTTAAATCAAAAAACCCCACACACATCATCAAGCGACTAAATGTTTATCGTGATTTACACAAATAAACATTAAGCTACACACTTGTTCGACATATACTGCTTTTCTTTAAAACAAACACTTGTTTTGATATTTATATGTAATGTTCCCATATTGTACACAGGAATAAATACTGAAACACTGTATAAACTGCTGCATGGGTCGCTACTGTTATATTACAGTCAAAACTAACAAAGGCTCTTCATGCAGCGCGAACACGAGCGACCCGCAGCCGTAGGTTAGTCGCTAACTAGTACTAGTTAGTATTAGCTCATGGACACAGAGTCTGTGAGCAGCACTTCGAGTCAACAAACTCAGAACAGAAGCGTCTAAAGCGACACGGATCTGAGTTCTGGATCGCTCACCTCTCTCAAGCCGCGCGGCGTGGAGTCCAGGTCAGTCTCGCGCGTTTGTAATGTTTCTCGGCGGATTCGGTGCTTCTTAACCGAAATGCCTCCCAAACCAACTGATCCGCCGCGCTCGGTGGCCACGTGACGTCACGCACCGCAACCGCTCCCCGTTCGCGCTGTTTTTCTCGCGGACCAATGGCGTGGCGTTCCGGTGACTAAAGCGACGCGCCTTATTTCAGCGTTTTCTCATCGCATTCACCAGGAATAACTTGAGCAGTTTAAATACAGCGGAGTTGCTCCTACAGTACATTATTTATGTCTCACAGTCTTTTACAGTTAATGATATTAATCACATTCGTTTTCTTTGATTATTACCAGGTTACGTAGCTCACCTGAATTAGTTTTTGTCATGTTTCATGGTGCGTTTACGATAAAACCTTACAATTATCCCACTTGTTTTTCTTTTATTTAGTCGAAATGTTTGAAACAAAATATTTATCTTTTGTAAAAATCGCTTTAACGATATCCCTTCCCTAGCGCGAAATCGTCCTCCCGGAAGTGATGTCATCTCTTGGAGGGAAAACGGCGGTCAGACGTAAGCATGATATCGATTTGATGACAAAAAAAAAAACGTTTAAGAAGAAGAAGACAGATTTGATGAATTCTGTGGTGTTTTGTGTCTATAAAATATTAATCCAGTTTAATCAGATGACTCAGTTTGATAATATCAACAAAACATGGTTAAAAACGTCCTCAGGTAAGATTCCTGTCAATCATTCACTGAGAAATTACTAACTTTAACTCTTTCTGACTTGTTTTGTTGCTCTTTTGTTGATTTTGATTGCTTCTATTGTCCGCATTTGTCACTTTGGATAAAAGCTAAATCTGCTAAATGTCTAAATGTAACTTTTACTGTATAAATAATCAAGGTATAAATAGTAAAGCTCAAGTTTATGATCTTGACCAAAGCAGATTACTGATAGTCTGATGATAGTAATGTTATAAATCATTAATATAGCATCTTTTGTGTGTCATTGGGTTTAATGTCTTATTTTGATGACAGTGGTAACTAATACCAAGTTATCATAACTATTAATATTTTACTGAGAAATTGTAAATTTGTCTAGAAGGAGTATGTGGTAATATTTCTGGATGACTAGAATCATAATTATTTGAAGTCATATTTGCTGGGGTGGGCAGAGAATCATTGTATATGAAGATATAACCACGATTGTGATAATTAAGATGGAAAATACACAACCAGTCAAAAGTATAATTAAGATTTTTATTCAACATTGCTAATAATCAGAAGTGTTTCTTGAGCAGAATATTAGAATGATTTCTGAAGATCATGTGACACTGAAGATACAGCTTTGATCACAGGAATAAAATACAGTTTAACACATATTCACATAGAAAACAGCTGTTTTATAATATATCACTGTATTTTTGATCAAATAAATGCAGCCTTGGTGAGCAGAAGAAAAAAAATTTTAAATCACAGAAATCTTCATTATTTCAATATAAAATGTGTTTGACTGTGAAGTACTGTACTGTTTTAGTGCACAACTGATAATCTTGTTTAGTCTTTGAATCCCAGCCTATTGGCAGATATTTTTGTGATAATGTTTTTAGAAAACAAGACTTAACAAGACGTAAATGCATCTTGATGCAAGATCGTTTATATTTATACTAAAACAAGACAAAAAATACTATGCAAGAATATAATTTTTTGCAGTGTATCGAGCAATTTGGGGCGAGCTGGAAAATAAACTGGACAGATCTATTGTACGTTTAAAGGAAAGCCTTTGGCTTGAGTTGCAGAAGAAGGCATGATGGGATACATTAGTGTTGAAGTTCTCAGGAGACATGTGACCCTGGAGCACAGAACCAGTCATAAGAGTCCATTTTTAAATATAAAAAATAAATCATCTTTCCATTGATGTATGGTTTGTTAGGATCGGACAATATTTGTAAATCTGGAATCTGAGGGAGCAAAAAAATCTAAATATTGAGAAAATCACCTTTAAAGTTGTTCAAATGAAGTTCTGAGCAATGCATATTACTAATCAAACATGAAGTTTTGATATATTTACGGTAGGAAATTTACAGAATATCTTCATGGAACATGATCTTAATATCCTAATGATTTTTGGCATGAAAGTAAAATGTATAATTTTGAGCCATACAATGTATTGTGCTACAAATATAGCTGCTGCTTATGACTGCTTCTGTGCTGCAGGGTCATGTTTTGACAGAGAGATGTGCTGCTGTAATCACTGCTAAAGGTGAACATACCAAATATTAAAGTTCAAAGTGTATAAAAACAGTACGACTCACTTCATCTGATATTTGTTGTGTTCCGAGCAAGCAACCATCTGCATGTTTCATGAACGTTATTAAAATCATGTTTTGGAAGCAAAAAAAAAGGTGAATATTTTCAGATCTGTCAGGTGTTCTAATAATAACTTTTTTAGATAAAGATGTTCTTACTTTTGATTGAGTGAGAGACAGATCTGTTAATGATATTATTCTACCTGTCACACAAATGTGTGACGCAGCTAAATGTTTTTAATTAAAAATAATGAAAGCTGCTCTGCTCGGAAGCCCGTGTTTATTGTCAAACATCAAGTCCGTGATGAAGATGCGAGGCCAAACTCCATGGAGAAATTAAGCCTGAGCTCCAGCTCGTCACGAGATGAAGGACACCAAAGCTCTAAGGCATCAATTACACCGGTCCCCACCTTCTCCAGCTTCTCATTAATTAAGAGAGAAGCAGTGACATCACACTTCGATCCGCTGGAGCACAAACGTCTCCAGATCTGCTTCAGAACGCATCGATGGAGGGCGCTTACCTGGAGCTTCAGGCTCTGAGGATCTTCATCTCCGTCCTCGGCGGCGTAGGAAACACGATCCTGATCGTCTCCATCCTTCAAACGCCTCGCCTCAAGTCCTTCGAGATCTTTCTCCTCGGGCTCTCCGTGGCTAATCTGGAGGAGATCGTGATCGTGGACATCTACGACATCTTGCTCTTGCGCTCGTCTCGCAGGATAAGCGTCTGGAGCTGCAGAGGCCTGAAGTTCCTCACCATCTTCGGGGAGATCTCCAGCATCCTCTTCACGGTCCTCATCAGCATCTACCGCTATCAGAAGCTGCGAGACGTCCAGACGCGGGTCAACCTTCCCGTCTTCATGGACGGCCTGCGCTCGGCCGTGGTTCTTCGGTGTTCTGCGGCGCGGTGGCTCTTCTCTTCAGCTTGCCCACGCTCCTCATTAACCTGGACTGGAGTCACCCGAACTCCTCGTCTCTGGGCTGTCCGGTCGATTTCTTCCAGTGCTCGTTAACCAGATGCCCGATTCTCAACCGCGTTTACAAGTACTCCTTCATTCTGGTGTGCAACCTTCTCCCGCTGCTGATCGTCACGCTAACGAGCACCATGATCGTCAGGATTTTAGTCGTCCAGCAGAAAAGGGTCAGGGCCCAGCAGGCCCCGAGCACTGTGACGACCCAGCAGCGGCCCCGGAGATCATCTTTCCAGCGCAGCACGCTGTCCATCCTGATGGCCATGACGCTGTTCCAGCTCAACTGGACCGTCTATCTGATCCTTCACCTGGCCTTTGACCAGGACTCCTTCCCTCTGTGGTCAGAGACGGAGTTCTTCATCACCACCTTTTACACCGCGGTCAGCCCGTACATCTATGGATTCGGCAACAACCTGTTCAACATCAAGCGCTTCATTAGTACAGCTTCTAATTAGATTACTAGTTTCAGAAGTTGTGATTTTTTGGAGAACTGTGACCTTTGAATGCAAAACAGTAAGATAAAAGTATCCTTTACTTTTAGGTTAGTATAAAATATCCAAATTAAAGTTCTCTAACATTTAGATAATATTATTTTGGTTATTTTAGTATGGTTGAGATACTATTATCGTTTTCGTTAATATTTTGAATTTATTTTTCATTACTGTTAGTTTTAGTAATTTTGTTGTGTTTTGTCTAGTGCTGTGAAACGATTAATCGCATCCAAAATAAAAGGTTTTGTTTGCATAATATATGTTTGTGTACTGAGTATATTTATTTTGTATATATAAATACAAACATATATTTTATCATATAAAATATTAAGAATATAAATATATAAATGTATATAGATGTAAATATTTTCAAAATATATGCAGTATGTGTGTGTATTTATATTATACATAATAAATATGTACAGTACACATACATATATATTGTAAACAAAATTGTATTTTACTGTTTTTAAAAAAAATGTCTGTGTTTAGTTAATTGTTAGGTTATGTAATTTTATGCCATGGTCTGTCTGAATACTGGATTCTGATTGGCTGGCAGGTGTTGAACCGCACAGGTGGTTCCAGGTCAGTTTAATCACGTTCGATATTAATGGCTTCCTATAAACATTGGTAACCATAGTAACATACAGTTACAGTTGAATAGTAATACAGACGAAAATAACCGTCATTTTTATCGTTCCGGTCAAATATTGCAGCGCAAATATTATTAACATCTTTAATATGTGAATGCTGGGAAATGACCGTGACATAAACGGGATAATCAACGGCTAGCTGTGCATTAAACGATCTGAATGCACTCCGCTGCGCGTCGGGCGGTTCTTCACCTCCACGTCCTGCATTCAGATCGTTTAATGCACAGCTAGCCGTTGATTATCCCTTACATATACATGTAAATATTTTCAAAATATATACAGTATGTGTGTGTATTTATATATACATAATAAATAAACACAGTACACACACTAGTATGTAAACAAAAACGTTTATTTTGGATGTGATTAATCGCGATTAATCGTTTGACAGCACTAATTCATTCATTTATATTTATAGTACGTTTAGTATAAAAAAATGATTTTATTTTTTTTGAGAGTTGTGACATTTGTATGAAATAACAACACAAAAGGTTAAAATAAAGCTGCAACACAATGCATGTTCTAAATAAATATTATCCTTTACTTTGTTTAATATAAAATATACAAATTAAATTCTCCAACATTTAAATAATATATTTTTATTATATTATATTATATTATATTATATTATATTATATTATATTATATTATATTATATTATATTATATTATACGATTATAATTTTTGTCAATATTTTGAGTTAGATTTTTATATTTATTTTTCATTTTAATTACAGTTAGTTTTATAATTTTGTTGAGTTTTTTGTCATTTTTATTAGTTACTGTTTTTTAAAAATGTCTGTATAGTTAATTTTTAGGTTACATAATTTTATAGTACACCGCAGGAATCGCCAACAACAACCTGTTCAACATGAAGCGCTACATTAGCAAAGCTTCTAATTAGATTACTAGTTTCAGAAGTCTGATTATAAGAATTTTATATATATATTTATTTATTTATTTAGAGAACTGTGACCTTTGTATACAAAACAATAACATAAAAGTTTATATCCTTTACTTTTAGTTAATATAAAATATCCAAATTAAACTTATGTAACATTTAAATATTATAATTTATTTATTTATTTTAGTGTCTTTGAGAAATTCTATTATAATTTTTGTAATTATAATAGATTTTTTAATTAGATTTTTAATTTTTTAATTAGATTTTAATTAGTTTTAATTAGATTTTTATATTTTTCATTTTAAATAGTTAGTTTTATTTCCTTTTTATTAGTTACTGTTTTTTAAAGAATAATTCAACCAAAAATGAAAATGGTCTCGTCATTTATTGCCCTTGTGTTTTTCATATGCTTCATATTTAATAAGTAAAGCAGTTCGATCAAAACATTTGTTAACATGAGTTTTTATTCCTGTTTAGAGCATGTGATGGTGATGTTTAGTGTAGTTTAGAGCTTTATTAATCCCCTCGGGGCAATTAGTTCAGACTGATATACAACCAACACTTAACACACACATACAAATACTCAAAATACATTAAATACATGCAAAATATGGGAGAAAAAACTGCTAAATCAACTAAACACCCATAATTTTGGAGCACATATTAAAAATACCTTGCAAACCATTTTTGTTCTTTATAGAGGATGATGAACCAACAAATAAAGGAAAAGGACAGGATACTTTCAACAAATGAATTATAGAAAGTCCTGAGAATGACTCTCTGTACATTAAAAGAGTTATGCTATCTTAAAATAAAGGTTCTTCATTAGCATTGATGGTTTCTTGAATAATCTTTAACATCTATAGATTCTTTCCATTTCAGATAAGGCTCTTTATATGGAAAAAGGTTCTTTACATAATTAATGTTGTTCACATTACAAAATAAAATAAAAAAACCTGAAAGTAGGGCTGTGCGATACGGCCAAAAAAATGATCACGATCAGCCGATATCGATAATTATCACGATTAATGTTAAATCTTTATTTCTTTCAAGTTTGAAGCCAGATTTTTGCTTAATTTTCCTTAACAAAATAAATATCTTAATAGAAAAAAATAATTTCTTAGTTTCTGCTTGTTCTGAGTGATATTGTTTCAAATAAAGAAACAGGTTTGTGTTGCCTGATAATATTAATAATAATATTACTTTTTTCTCTCTCAGGAATGCACATTTGAAAGTAGCTTGAGTTAGCATGCAGATCTAAATTTTTGTTCATGTTATTGATCAAAATCAGTAACAACTGTAAAAATTGTAGCAACCTCATTTTTATATGGTGAAAATTAATTTAAACGACTAGCGTTGTTTCCTTTTGCCGCATTATAACGAACATTTATTGAACTCTTGTTATCGTTTTATCAAGGAAATCGCGATAATTATCGTTATGGTTTTATCGCCCAGCCCTAACTGAAAGATTTCTTTGGGAATCAGAAATGCTTCTGCTAAGGCATCACTGCAAAACGCTCTTTTGAAATTGATTTTTAAGAGTGTTTGATTACAGAGATTCAGGTGTTTTGAAGTGTGACTCAAATGTCCAAATACTTCTGATGGATAAAATGTTTCACTTCTAAAATATTACTGAATAATAATATTACTTTAAATAGCATAAAAATTAAGCGTTATCCATCTTTCGTTGTTTCTCAGATTAAGCAATAAACAATGCTCAGAGCCTTTCATTTGGAGTCGCTTCTTTCTGTTCTAAAGCTTTATTGTTGGCCGTATGTAAACATGTTTTTGAGTTGGTGCACAAAGTGTCTTTTAGTCTTTAGTAAGTGCAGATCTGCTCTCTGATTGAAAGTGAAAGTGTGAACATTGATTTTCTGTTCTTACAGTCATATCTGGAGATCTGAGTGACTGCTGTGGTTGCAGTGTGACCTTAAACAGTTGTATCTTAAAACATACAACACATCTACGTCATCTGAGCCAGTTTCACAAGCAGACACCTGGAAGAGTCGCTTCATCAGGCTGCTTTATCTTCAGTCTTCTCAGGAGTTACTGTATAGGGTTCTTGTTGTTTTTATAAAAACATCATCATCCATTCTGTCAAAGCAACCCGATCTCATGAAAGTGCGTATAAATAGTATGCCAAATAAAAACAAAAACTCGTGGTATTGATACGCAAAAATTCACTTTGGCGTGTATATGCTACGCAATGGGTAGGATTAGGGTTGTGGGGTAGATGTGTAGCATATGTATGCAAAAACTGCGTATCATACGCACGCCAACAAATTTCGTATCACATGCACGCAAAAACTACGCATCATACGCACGCCAACAAATTTCGTATCATTTGCACGCGAAAACTGCGTATCATACGCACGCCAACAAATTTCGTATCACTTGCACGCAAAAACTGCGTATCATACGCACGCCAACAAATTTCGTATCACATGCACGCAAAACTACGTATCATACGCACGCCAACAAATTTCGTATCATTTGCACGCGAAAACTACGTATCAAACGCACGGCAACAAATTTCGTATCACTTGCACGCAAAAACTGCGTATCATACGCACGCCAACAAATTTCGCATCACTTGCACGCAAAAACTACGTATCAAACGCATGGCAACAAATTTAGATCACATGCACGCAAAACTACGTATCAAACGCATGCGCCAACAAATTTAGTATCACATGCACGCAAAAACTACGTATCATACGCCGCCAACAAATTTCGTATCACTTGCACGCAAAAACTACGTATCAAACGCACGCCAACAAATTTCGTATCACATGCACGCAAAAACTACGTATCATACGCACGCCAACAAATTTCGTATCACTGGCACGCAAAAACTACGTATCAAACGCATGGCAACAAATTTCGTATCACTGCACGCAAAAACTACGTATCAAGCACGGCAACAAATTTCGTATCACACGCACGCCAACAAATTTTGTATCACATGCACGCAAAACTACGTATCATCACGCACGCCAACAAATTTCAGTATCACTTGCACGCAAAACTACGTATCAAACGCATGCGCCAACAAATTTCGCATCACTGGCACGCGAAAACTGCGTATCATCACGCACGCCAACAAATTCGCATCACTGGCACGCGAAAACCACGTATCATCACGCACGCCAACAAATTTCGCATCACTGGCACGCGAAAACTACGTATCATACGCACGCCAACAAATTTCGTATCACTTGCACGCGAAAACTACGTATCATACGCACGCCAACAAATTTCGTATCACTTGCACGCGAAAACTACGTATCATCACGCACGCCAACAAATTTAAGTATCACATGCACGCGAAAACTACTTATCATACGCACGCCAACAAATTTCGTATCACTTGCACGCGAAAACTACGTATCATACGCACGCCAACAAATTTCGTATCACTTGCACGCGAAAACTACGTATCATACGCACGCCAACAAATTTCGTATCACACGCACGCGAAAACTACGTATCATACGCACGCCAACAAATTTCGTATCACTTGCATGCGAAAACTACGTATCATACGCACGCCAACAAATTTCGTATCACACGCACGCGAAAACTGCATATCATACGCACGCCAACAAATTTTGTATATGAAAATATTTTCGTTACGAAAATATTATTTATGAATATTCTCTGAAAGTTTTTTAAAGGTTTTAGAAACATTTATCTTAGCTATATAAATGTTAAGGAAACATTCCATTTTTCAAATGTTATGGGAACGTTACTTTCGAATGTTCTCTGAATGTTCTGAAATAAGCAGTAACATTTAAAAAACGTTAGTTGAACGTCAAAATAAAACATTTCAGAAGTTTTATGAACAATGTATAAATAGCATTTTTAAAGATTATTAAAGATAAGATAACTTTAAACAAGCATTCAAGTAATGTTTTTGGACGAGCGTTTGTTCATAACTTTGAGAGAACATTCTGAGAACGTTTGCTGTTCTTACAAAATCCCACAGATTAACACTGAAGGAGCGACGGAGAGCAGAAGAACCCAGAGAAGAGACCGTAACAAAACACCCAACATCTGTCCAGAAGTTACACACTTGATGCTTTTCTTCAAAGCAGCTTTATATTTATTTTAGATATTTGCCAAAAGCCAGCAGTATTCATACTGCAGCACACTACTTTTCGCGTGCAAGTGATACGAAATTTGTTGTAAAATCCATCAATACATGTTGATATTATATTAGTAATTATAAAAGATAGACATGTATTTACAAAAATATTTAAAAAATACTATATTTATATATAATACTATATAAATACTTATACTGATTTTTAATAAAGTTCCATATATAAAATGTATATTGTTAGCATATACTGTATATAAAAATATCATAGCTACTAACATATACATAAAAAAAAAAGAAGAAGATGATTTTATATGTTATAAACTTCAGAGAATGAACATTTGTGAAAATTATATATTTGCGTATAGGTAAATACAGTGCCCTTGGTAAATATGAGAATTGTGGCCAACGTGCATTGATAAAAACATTTATTTCATCATGACGCTTTCTCCCCACTTTAAATTGTTTTACTTCAACCATAGGTTACAATTTTTGTGAATTTATTTTAATAAAAGATCAAAAGATGCAGATTTATTTTCTCAGCTCATATTTACCAAGGGTGCTGATATTAGTGGAGGGCACTGTATATGGCAATATCATCTTTGATATTGTGCATATATGTCATAAATTACATTATAGTAAAGGAAGCAGCAACTTTTATTTTATAAAAGCAAAAACAGGGTTTAGCTTGTATATTTTTGTTATCTAATGCAATGATATTCACGTTTAAAAGTGCCTGATTACCAGTGTTGGGAAGGTTGCTTTGGAAATTGGAGATTACAAGTTACTCTATTTAAAATGTAATAAGTAGTGTAACTTTTAAATTACTTTATTAAAGTAATGTAACATTACATTTGATTACTTTTCTAAATTTCTAATATTTTCAACTGTTAATCATTTTCAAACATTTCAACCAGACAGGGTTAAGCTCACAGTACTCAACACTGATTACTGTCACACTTTCAAAATCCTTCATCACTTGAATTAAGATTATAATAAGTAAGGAATAATGTACATCTTTATTTTGCGATAACAACTGACTGAATGTACATTATCCCGCTTATTACACGGCTGCTTGCCACAAAAGTCAATAATTAGACATGAAACACTGATCTGAGTTGAAATATTTGAACACAAATTGTATATATAATATTAAATTGAGTTTTAATATTTAACTAGCTAACCAAACGCAAAGCTTCCACAAAAACTGTTCCTAGCAAGCGTATAGTTACCCGGATGAGTCTGTGTTATTAGCTGTTACCAGATGTTATCGAGGAATAACATACCTTAGAATGTCACGACTGACCAATCAGAATCAAGCATTCCACAGAGCCATGTAATAATTTAATTTAAAGCACAGCCACCACAAAATCAGATCTTATTTACTTTGAGACCGTTCTGAGGTTAAATACAGATTTAAAATCATAACAAGAAATAGTTTAATATCTATGATACTGGTTTTGAAATCAACTGTTTGCATAGTTATGACAGAAAACACTGGCATCTAACAATACCTTGGAAAAAAACTATTAATCTTAAAAAATAAAGCATGCCCTGATAGCACACGTACATCTCGGAGACGTATATTTGACGTCTGCAAGACGTATTTTTTAGAGTGTTTGCTCATCTGCAATACGTCTATAGGACGTGTCCTTTTAGATGTCAAACAGACGTCTATTAGATGTCTTTAAGATGTTTATGATTTAGAATGTATGCAAAACTGACATCTTACAGACGTACGTGTGCTATCTGGGCATATGCATAAACCCAAATAGGAAATAAAACAGTTATCGAATAAGCATGTGTCCTATTCTAACACTGGTGTTTCATTTTAGAGCAGTCAATGCAATTTATGAAAGAAGTCAATTAAATCTGTGTGTGTATGTGTGTGTGTGTGTGTGTGTGTGTGTGTGTGTGTGTGTGTGTGTGTGTGTGTTTGTGTGAAAAAATTCAGATGTAACCCCCTTTGTAATCATTAACATTTTCAAAAGTAACTGTAATTTAATTACACATTTTTTCTCAGTAACTGTAACTAATTACAATTACATTTATTTTGTAATTAAATTACGTAATTCCGTTACATGTAACTAGTTACTCCCCAGCACTGCTGATTACTTCAGAAAGACAGAGCAATGATCTCGAGGTGTGTTTCAGGTGTTCAGACGCTCTCTGTGTGTGTCGCATGTCGCGGATGTTTTTATCATCTATCGCGACGCTGGAGCCCCAAAGCGTGCGCGCGTTATAACGCGTGCTCCGCTGCCAATTATTGACATTTTGACGCCGAATATGATGCATATTGTAATGCCGATGAGCGTGGTCTCCTGATTGGATGAGGAGGACCAGCATGTGTGTGTGTTATTGGTTCGCATGAAGTTCAGCGCAGAAGCAGGAAGAGAAACAGCAGCATTAGACGAGCAAACAGCCGCGAGACCGCGACGCTTCACCGCGCGTTGAACTGGTGAGTGTTCGCGCACATAAACACGCGTTTAATCTCTCGCGTTTAATCGCGCGCTCCGCGAACGCGTTTGATGTGCGCATGCAAATGAAGGGCGCTTTAACTGCGTCGCGATGACGCGAGCCATAACTTGATAGCGCGCAGCAGAGCTCGTGTTTTAACGCCACCGACGCTGCTGCTGCTGCTGTTGTTGAGGAAGGGCGTTATTTCTGCTGAAGGAGGGCGTCAGGCCTCTCGCGTTCTAATAAACAACAAACACCGCGACGGCGTCACGAACTAATACGCGGCGTGACGTCACGAGCGTAACGGTAACAACTCACGGCAGGTTCGGCGTCGAACTTTAAATGCCCTCCGCTCGCGCTTACGTGCGTGACGTCAGGATTCACGCCGCGTGTTGCTGATCACATTCCAGTGTTTCTGCAGTTCAGTTAAAGGGTGAAGATCTGTGTATCTGAAGGGCTGCAGGTTCGAAGAGTATTTGTGACCCTGGACCACAAAACCAGTCATAGGGTCCATCTTTTGAAATAGCGATGCATGCATCATCTGAGAGCTGAATAAATCATCTTTCCGCTGATGTATGGTTTGTTAGGATCGGACAATATTTGTAAATCTGGAATCTGAGGGTGCACAAAAATCTAAATATTGAGAAAATCACCTTTAAAGTTGTTCAGATGAAGTTCTTAGCAATGCATATTACTAATCAAAAATGAAGTTTTGATACATTTACGGTAGGACATTTAGGCAAGGTTTTTTTTTTATTTTTTTTTTATTTTTTTTTTTATACAAAATATCTTCTTGGAACATGATCTTTACTTAATATCCTAATGATTTTTGGCATAAAATAAAAATTCAGTTCAATTTTTCAATTCAATTCAAGTTTATTTGTATAGGCCTTATAGGCAAGTAATAATATTTTGTAACTGATACGGAACTTAATAGGGAGCTAGTGCAGAGAATGTAAAATTGGGGTAAATATGATCATATTTTCTTGACCTGGTAAGGACTCTAGCCGCTGCAATCAAAAAAATGTATAATTTTGACTCATACAATGTATTGTTGGCTATTGCTACAAATATACCTGCTGCTTATGACTGCTTCTGTGCTGCAGGGACACGTATAAAGGTTGCTCAAGGACTGTTGTTTCATGGATTGAGACACCTACACAAATTCATATTCTTGTTGAATTCTGAGCTTTATGCTACTGCCATAGAAACATATGGCAAAAATAGTGAGAGTAGTATACGAGTGTTTGCTTCCAAATTCAGCATCTGTGATTATTCTTTCACCTTCATGCTGTTAGAAACACATACAGCATGTTTTCAGTGGTTTATGCAGTAAAAGTGAACAGACGCTGGTGAACTATAGAAGCTCAACTAGACATCGTTACTCATATCAGAAAGTATTTTCAGTGTTTTGTCTTGTTTTCCAGAACAAACATCTAAACATCCTTAAATCAAGACACATTTACTGGAGATGCAAAGTGAAGATGAGTCTAGTTTTCTGAGAAATTTAACAAATATTAAATGAGTTTATGATTAAAACAAGAACAAATACCTGCAAATATAACTCGTTTTCCTTTTAAATAAAAGTTTGTTTATTTCTGAGCCCGTTGGCAGATATTTGTTCTTGTTTTAATCATAAACTCACTTAATATTTGATCTGTTTCTCAGAAAAAAAAACTTCATATCTTCACTTTGCATCTCCAGTAAATGCATCTTGATATAAGGATGTTTAGATACTTGAAGAACATCACTTTTTCGCAGTTATTTCTATGTTAAGTGGTTGAGATCAGAGGTATTCAAGCCTACTTTATAACTTTGAAGTGTTACTAACACAAGACATTTATTTAGAGACCATATTGACGTATTGTGTTCTGTTCAGTTCATTCCTTAAATTTGATTTCCATGGTCTTAAAAGTCTTAAAACCTGCAGAAACCCAGTTCTTACTAAAAGCAGTGATTTGTCTCTTGTTCATGAGCGTTGGAATAATAACTTGAGATCCTCTCTGTCCCATAGCTCTCCTCAGGAAGCATGTGATGACCCATGCTCGGAAAAACACTTCCATCGGCCAGTATCGCAGCGAGGGGCGGGGCCACGTAGAGGGCTGGTCACATGGTGAAACAGTGGGCGGAGCCTGGCCTGCGCAATCACTGCGAGAAGGCAAGGCCAAGAAAGACATGGCAAAGAAAGCCAAGCAGAGTCAATGTTTGGCAAAGCGTTCAATGAAAATGGATGAAAGGAAGACTAAGAAAGGAAAGTCCGATGCTACGAGCGAGCGCCATCGGAAGCTCTACCCGTTACGAGGAAGAAGCGAGGCCTTGAGTTGTCACGTTCTGCTCACTCGCCTAGATAACGAGACCAAGACGAGTGAAGTGGATCCCAACAAAAAGACACCAAAACCCCACAAGAAAGCAAAGAAAACCAGGGAGAAACGCCCCGAATCCTTCGATAAACCTTCAGCTCAGGAGCCACGCAAGCGTAGACTAGCCTCGCTCAACGCCGAGGCGCTCAACAGCCTTCTGCTCGAGAAACCCGACGGGTTGCCAAGTGCCAAACTCTCCAAGAAACACGCTGATGGATCAGAGCAAACCTGCTCCAAAAGAGCCAGAAAGTCCGAGACGTGCCAAAACCCCAAGACGGATGGAGACGGGGCGAGCTTGTACGCTCCCGCTCCGCGCCGCTTAGCTGGACTCAACGCCGCCGCGCTGCTGAAGCTCACCAGCTCAACCGCAAACAAGCACAGGATCAAATCTGAGAGCAAGACGGTCAAACCCAAAGCCCAGCAGAAGTCCAAGAAACACAACTGGACGCAGCCGGAACCGGAAGGAGCCTGCGAAGTGTGCAAAAGCAGGAGCTTGGAGTCCAAACGGACTCCGGAGAGCCACCGCTTGAGTAAACCCGGATACCAGAGCATGCTGGGATACCGTCTGGTGAAGGAGGAGCCGGTGGAAGCGGAGCTGGGTCCGTGTTTCTGCTGTGCGCCGGAGTATGTGGCGCTCTTCCTCGGCGAGGAGCACCGGGTCAAGCACGAGTGCCTGGTTCTGTGCGCTGACCCCTGCTGCTCCAGCTACTACGTCCACATCGCTCGCCCCGGGCCGGCCGGTCTGAGCCGGATCCCACACCCGGCCTTCTGCGGCGCGGTCGGCTCGCCCTGCTGCCACGAGGCCTGTCGGGTCGGAGGATTCGCCTTCAGCGCCGGCCGGACCTGCTCCTTCTCCAGCTGCAGCCGGCCCATTAAAACAGGTGACGCTGACGGTGCTGTTGCAGGATATCACCGGCGTAACACCACGAGACACGCTTGAGTGATTTCTGCTGTGAACACAATCAGTGTTGAGAAGGTTACTCTGGAAATGTAACAGGTTACAAGTTACTCTATCTAAAATGTAACAAGTAGTGTAACTATTTCAATTACTTTAGTGAAGTATTACATTTGATTCCTTTTTAATTTCTTTACTAAATTAATGTTTTCAACTGTTAATTATTTTGAATCATTTAAAGCAGGCAGGAATAACCTTCTAGAACTCAGCACTGATTACTGTCAGACTTCTCAAAATCCTTCCTGACTTTAATTAAGATTGTAATAGTTTCATTTTAAAGCACAGCCTCCACAAAATCAGACTTTAGCTCCTCTTTTTACTTTGAGATCGTTCTGAGGTTAATACAGATTTAAAATCATAACAAGAAATAGTTTAATAGCTATGATGCTGTTTCTGAAATCAAATCTTTGCATAGTTATGACAGAAAACACTGGCATCTAACAATACCTTGGAGAAAAAACAGTTCATCTTAAAAAAATAAAGCATAAACATGAACCCAAATAGGAATTAAAAGAGTTATGTGTTCTATTCTGTGTCCTAAACTCTATTTTAAAGCAGTCAATGAAATTTGGGAAAGAACTCAATTAAATCTGTTTGTGTGTGAAAATATTCAGATGTAACCCTCTTTGTAATCATTAGCATTTTCAAAAGTAACTAACTTAATGACACTTTTTTTTTTCTCAGTAACTGTAACAGTTTATAGTTACATTTATTTTGTAATTAAATTACGAATTCCATTACATGTAACTAGGTACTCCCCAACACTGATTACAATATTGCATTACTTTAGTTACTTTTTATAGAAAGTAATGCGTTACACTACTTTTGTGTTACATTTGTGACCTGCGCTGGCAAAATGAGTCACAATGAGCAAATTTTCAAAAATTAGTTATTTATATTTTTACTTTGTCTTGTCGGAAAGATTGTATTTACAACTTGAACGCACATCAACGCCAAAATAAAGTTGTAATTATGATTCGGAAACTGAACTTTCTTTAAGCCTTGAGTTTCCGAGTTGAAGGATGAAGCGTCTGTATTGATGGTAATTTGGTGAAATTAATGATTTATTTTTATTTTTATATACAATAAGCCTAAGTTCCATGTACAAAATACCATTGAATACCAAATGCTACAATATGTAGCAATTCAATTTACAGAACTTACATAGAAACATTAAAAAAAGACACGATTGGCATTCTTTATTGGTCATTTTGTAGAGGTAGAGTTTAAATATCTTGGTGAATTTTTGTTAGAAATAGTACATCGCTATCTTGCTCCAGCAGTGAGACTTAAACCACATGATGTCGTAATTATCCTTTCAGCCCTGCCCAGATTTAAAAAGTAACTCAAAAGTAACATAATGCATAACTTTCCGTAAAAAGTTACTAAGTAATGTAATTAGTTACTTTTTTAGGGAATAACGCAATATTGTAATGCATTACTTTTAACATTAACTTGCTCCAGCACTGCTTGAGACATGTTCTCCTCTGCGCATAACTTGCATCTTATGGCGTAATCCTTATCTTTAAATGTTAGAAATTAATGCAAGTTTCCATTTTGCATGAAGGTGCATCCTGACAGCAAGTGAGTCTTTTTGTTGCAATTCTGACTAAAATGTGCATTATTTTGCATTAAAAAATGGAAGCATTTCAACAACACCATAAACTGCAGCTAGACTTTTAATTTAAAGACAAAGCCATTGTTTCAGTAAAAAAAAATCTATTTTATTTTTTTGTACCGAAACTTGAGTTTAAAATCGAGGTGTGTGTATTTATGTAGCGTTACACCCCTAGTGCTCATGACGGTGTGTTTGATTGTGCTGTTTTAGAAGACGAGCACAGTCGCACGCTCCTCGTTCCCCCGGCCCTGCCGCTCTCCGGATGTCCCAGCATGCCCCGAGTGACCCCGGCCTCTCCGGTCGTCCCGCATCTTCTGTCTGACCGCAGGCAGGCAGAGGTCAGGCTGAAGATGGGCAAAGAATGCCCTCAAAACACCAAGCCATCCAACGGCTCGCTCACTATGGGCCACAGCAGATCATCCCAGAAACAACCCGCAGCAAGTGCCAAACATCAGAAGAAGAAGAGCCGGAGACAGGCCACGAACGGATGGCGTCCAGTCGGCGTCCCCACCGAGAAGGAGGTGTTTATAGCGGTGAGTGAATCCTTGAGCAGATCTGTACAATAACCGTCTCCACTCCACACTCACAACGCTCTTATTATTCCCTCTGTTATTCTGCACGTTTCCACCTCCTGATGCCATATGTCCGTTTGTTATGGTCATTGGCCATATATAAACATACTGTATGTGACCCTGGACCACAAAACCAGTCATAAGAGTAAAAAGCTGAATAAATAATCTTTCCATTGATGTATGGTTTGTTAGGATCGGACAATATTTGTAAATCTGGAATCTGAGGGTGCAAAAAAATCTAAATATTGAGAAAATCTCCTTTAAAGTTGTTCAAATGAAGTTCTTAGCAATGCATATTACTAATCAAAAATGAAGTTTTGATACATTTACGGTAGGAAACTTACTAAATATCTTCATGGAACATGATCTTAATATCCTAATGATTTTTGGCATAAAAGAGAAATGGATAATTTTGACCCATACAATGTGTTGTTGGCTATTGCTGCAGATATAGCTGCTGCTTATGACTGCTTCTGTGCTGCAGGGACACACATGCTGTTTACATACCACACTGTATAATGCACCTTATGCTGTATTTACAGTCATTTGCATTGAGCTGGCCTCTGCCCTTCTACCTCATAACCTGCACTATATGTCATAAAGCTTAATGTATATACACATATTTTATATTCCTTTATATACTTCGTTATGTGCACTTCTGGTTCGACGCTAACTGCATTTCATACTCTGCACGATGACGGTAAAGTTGAGTCTAAATCTCAAGTCTAAAGTGGATGCTGTGTCTGAGCTGTAATGTGGTTCTGCAGGGCGATGACGAGACGGTTCTTCGTCAGTGTTATGAAGGAGTGGAGCGGGACGGAGAGGTGATCCGGGTGCGAGACACGGTGCTCTTACGGTCCGGACCCCGCAAGAAATCCCTGCCGTACGTGGCTAAGATCTCCGCTCTGTGGGAAGACCCCAGAACAGGTGAAAAAGATGTGAAGTCCGGTTCTTTTCTGCAAACTGGTTCTGGTTTCAAAGAACTGGTTCAAAAAACGGTTCACCAGTTCGTTCATGTGATGATGATGCGTACAGACAAACCAGAAATCATTCGGACAGCAGATAGAATTGTTGATATTTTTTAACTAGTGGCTGCAGGACACTATAGTTCATTTGTGTAAGTGAGGAGAGCAAAATAATAATATACCCAAAATGATTCGGACACCTGAGCATGTTTTGTTTCAGTGTTTTTTCTTTAATTGCTTTAAATGTGATCTTTTCACACCACAGACTGAAGCGAATCTGTGCAGTTCCCAGCATGCTTTGCATAAATCTCATGAGACAAAGTGTTATTGTTTTGTGTTTTTTTGGGCCGGAATGACACGTTCGTGTTTAATCTTAATGAATGAGATCTGATCTGATCCGTGTTGTTTCAGGAGAGCTGATGATGAGTTTGTTCTGGTACTATCGTCCGGAGCACACGCAGGGCGGCAGAGATCCCAGCATGCACTGCGAGGTGAGCCAATGCTTATTACATTTACACTTATTCATTTAGCAGAAGCTTTTATCCAAAGCGACTTACAAATGATGACAATAGAAGCAATCAAAACTAACTAAATAGCAATAATTTTATATGAATAAATTATAATAATAATAATTTTTATTACTGCTGCTTATGCGCAGGGTTAGTGATAGATGAGATTGCATTACTCCCTAAAAAAGTTACTAATTGCATTACTTAGTTACTTTTTATGGAAAGTAATGCATTGTTACTTTTGTTACATTTTCTCATCTGGCCTGTGTTCACCTGTTTGTTTTTATTATAAAAAAATTGAGATTTATTCATCATCTGAAAGCTGAATAAATAAGCTTTGCATTGATGTAATATTTGGCTGATATGCAACTATTTGAAAATCTGGAATCTGAGTGTGCAAAAACAATCTAAATATTGAGAAAGTTGCCCAAATGAAGTCTTTAGCGATGCATATTACTGAAAAATGAAGTTTTGAAGTTTTGATGTTCCCGAGAGATGCAGTCCCTGTGTCTTCTTTCAGAACGAGATCTTCGCCTCGCGTCATCAGGATGAGAACAGCGTGGCCTGCATCGAGGACCGGTGCTATGTCCTGCCGCTAGCACAGTACTGTAGGTGAGCGCCGTTCCTCGTGACGTATCATCTCATATCATCCTGTTATCAGATCCCGATACACCAGATTATCCTGCTAATTTATTATTTATTTAATTGCTGGAAAGTGAACCCACTCCAGCGTGCGGCTAAAAGCAGCCTAATGTATTTAATATGACTGAATTTGTATTTAACATGATATCAATTTTATACGAACATTGTAAGTTACTAATTATTCCTCAGTTATTCAAAAAGCAGCTACAGAAACGAGCAAAGAACATTTGAAGAGTTCAGATGCGAACGCCTTTAAGTGCCGTCTGACATTTTCATCTAAAATTAGCATTTTTATTATTCACTTTAATTGCAAAGAAAAGGACCTATATGTTGCCGTTAGAGTAAAATGACTGAACCTAACCACAGGAGCCTGATATAATGCTCATTTTAGATGAAACTTTCTTCATTACCAAAGATCATCATCAAGCGTGACTTTATGCACTTTACATTTTACACTTTATTTTTTGCTTGCTCATCTCCAACAACTGACTTTTTTTTTTTTTTTGAGAAAGATTCCGCTGTCGGGGGTGTGAAAAGATAATTACGTCATCATTAGGGTTGCCAATTAACTTCAGAAATGGAAAATAAAGGACAATTGTGATTCTTTAAATAAGGGACAGAATAAAGGACGCTCAGC
Organism: Onychostoma macrolepis; assembly: GCF_012432095.1. Classification (NCBI taxonomy): domain Eukaryota; kingdom Metazoa; phylum Chordata; class Actinopteri; order Cypriniformes; family Cyprinidae; genus Onychostoma; species Onychostoma macrolepis. The sequence continues at coordinate 32,115,556 of NC_081174.1, read as the reverse complement.
ATATGTGTACTGTACCATAATGTGTGTCTGCCTGCAGTTAAAAAGTTTTACATTTTTGTTTTTCTGGTAAATAATCACATTTGTTTTGCTTAACCTATTTATGTACAGTTATTCTAAAAATAATTTTAATGTACACAAAATATGTCATGGGCCTGAGTACCATCAGACCTGCACAGGTGGTGATTTAGGAGGTGAAATACTGTGAAATCACATGCATACAAACGACATGACATTTGAAAGCATAACAACTTATCAGAACGTCAGTCAATAAAGCATTTTTTAAACAATGGCACATTTTTTAACTCAAATTTTATTGCCTATGAATGATTAAATTAGCCTAAACTAGACAGCTTTGAGAGCGTGGGCTGCTTCTGGTGCTTGGATTTCTGCTTCAGTGATGAGCTCCAGTTTAAGAATTACATAGAAGTCTTTTTTTTTTTTATGTATATTTTCTCTCTGTTTAACTTGCAGTAGTGACGTCTTCCCTCGGGTAGATTGAATGTTTTCCTGCTGGATGTTGGGCTCATGATTAGCCGATCCGGTGTAAAGCTGCTTTGACACAATCTGTACACACACTGCCGCTCAAAAGTTTGGGATCAGTAAGATTTATAATGTTTTTAAAGAAGTTTCTTCTGCTCATCAAGACTGCATCTATTTGATCAAAAATACAGAAAAAAACAGTTATTTTGTGAAATATTATTGCAATTTAAAATAACAGTTTTCTATGTGAATATACTTTAAACTGTAATGTATTTCTGTGATGCGCAGCTGTATTTTCAGCATCATTACTGCAGTCTTCAGCGTCACATGATCTTCAGAAATCATAATAATATGCTGATTTATAATCAATGTTGTTAATCATATTGTTTTTTGGGACCTGTGATATTTTTTTAGGATTCTCTGATTAATAAAAAGTTAAAAAGAACAGCATTTATTTAAAAAAAGAAATTTTGTGTTGCAATATACAATGCTATTCAAAAGTTTGGGATCAGTAATTTAAGTAATTAATACTTTTATTCAGGAGGAATGTGTTAAATGAATAGAAGTCATAGTAAAGACTTATAATGTTAGAAAACATTTGTATTTTGAACAAATGCTGCTCTTTTTAACTTTGTATTCATCAAAGAATCAAAGAAAAAAGTATCATGTTCCAAAAAAAACAATATGAAGCAGCACAACACTCATAATAAATCAGCATATTAGAATGATTTCTGAAGATCATGTGACGCTGAAGACTGCAGTAATGATGCTGAAAATACAGCTGCGCATCACAGAAATACATTACAGTTTAACACATATTAAAATAGGATACCAATATTAGAAATTTCAATAAGATTGTTTTGATTGAATAAATACAGCCTTGGTGAGCAGAAGAGACTCTCTTAAAAGACTGATCTCAGACGGCGGTGTGAATGAAGGTGACGTGGCTTGACTGTAGCATGTGATGTTGCAGATTTTGTGCCTTGGTGAAGCGGCGCTCGGAGGGCGTGTCCGACCACGCCCCGCTGATGCCCCGCCCCTCCGACAGCGCTGGCCCCGCCCACCGCGTGGTTCCTGACGGCGTGGATCCGCGGCTGGTGTATCTGTGTCGACACGTCTACGACTTCCGCTTCGGACGCATCCTCAAGAACCCGCAGTGAAGCTGCGTCTGTGGATCTGCCTTCAGCTCATCGGCTCGCTGAAGGTTTGCCGGCTGCGTTCGATTCTCTGTCACGTACACTGGACTGTCACACTGCTGAGGGATGATGGGAGAATCTCTGAAGGATCCAGAATGCTTTCATAAAATATCTCCACTGGTTTAATGCAGACCAAGACTAGACCACAGATCCAGACCAGGAGGTCCAGATCAAAGGTCCGTTCACACTAATGACGAAATAATGATAACTACAATCGCTGTAATTTTATGAAAATATTGAGTTCCAACCACAGCTATGAAACACAGATAAACAACATGTGACCCTGCAGCACAAAAGCAGCACAGGTATATTTGTAGCAATATCGGTCAAAATTATCCATTTTTCTTTTATGCCAAAAATCATTAGGATATTAAGATCATGTTCCATGAAGATATTTAGTACGTTTCCTACCGTAAATATATCAAAACTTCATGTTTGATTAGTAATATGCATTGCTAAGAACTTCATTTGAACAACTTTAAAGGTGATTTTCTCAATATTTAGATTTTTTTGCACCCTCAGATTCCAGATTTACAAATATTGTCCGATCCTAACAAACCATACATCAATGGAAAGATGATTTATTCAAATCTCGATTTCAAAAAATGGACTGTTTTTGTGCTCCAGGGTCACATATCGTCTAAATGATAAACAATAAAAACATTCAGAATCAGAGTCCATCAGGCTTTAAAGAGTTTGAGCAAAACTGCAGCACGCGCTTATAACAAACAAAACAATAACATCCGCTGATTGAACTTATAAATATGATTTTTTTGAAGTTATAAATAAGACCGATTATTGCAGTACGAGAAAATACACTTTCAGTCTTTTTACTCCTAAATGTCATTTTAATTCAATGTGTCACTTGCTGTTTCTTTATAATTACTTGTAAAATTTATTAGTGAAATTTGTTCACACCAGTTAATTTTTTTTTTTCAGTGTATAGTTATCGTTACCGTTTTTGGTGTGAACGGCCTTAAGAGTTTCTTTCTGCTGTTAAGCACAAAAGAAGATGCTTTGAAGAATGTTGCAAGCAAACACTTGATGGCAGCCATTGACTTCCACAGTATTTTTCTATCCTGTCATGTGATTTTTGGGTGAACTGTCCCTTTAAGGGCGTGTTTGTGTGATGCTCAGCTGATGTTCTTCATGCGTTTGTCTTCATTCTGCTCTGATTATCAGTCGTCAGATCGAAGCTCACGCTCAAACTTTCGCCTTATGTCTTGTAACTATTGTAAATGATTAATTTAGCCTCTTTCTCTGAAATCTGACCAAACGAACCAAAGGACGGTGAGAATCACAAAACATTCACGCTTAAACACGACCAACTAATCAATGAATCGAACAGCCGAGGTGATTTGTAAGGAGATCTATGTTTTATATGTATGAAATTAACTTTTAGAATCAGATCCTCTAGAATGCACAAATATATTTTAATATTTATTTGATGAACCGGCGCTTCTAGTGTCCCCTGGAGAAATTGCACTATTACATTCCTGGTCATTTTTGGCTTTGCCACAAATTTAACATGATGTTTTTAGATGCAGAGCTCAAATCAGCTTCATTTTCTAAATCAAAGACATTCCCAAAGTGAGAGTTTCTGAACAGATGAAGGACAAATATTGAGTTTATTACAGTATGAAATACTCTAGCGTTTGATTGACATCAACAACTAAACGTGTGCTTCGAGTTTCTCCTCCTTCATGAAGTTAATAACTCTTCATTTTGTTAATCTAGACACCATTATATGGTTAGTTGCATTTCATTATTTGTATTTAATATAGTTTTTCACCTGTTTAGTAGCACCTTAACATAGATGTGTTTAGATGCGAAATATATGAATTGCAGTCGAAATACAGTCTAGAAGATCCAGATGAATTTGGACCAGTAGAAAC
>NC_081174.1:32104485-32106985 GCF_012432095.1 Onychostoma macrolepis | reverse complement strand
TTCACACACAAATCCAAGAATTACACACAAAATGCAAAATGCCTCGCATCTCTTGCAAAATGAAGCACTGCATTCAAAATATCACAAACACATCTCAAAAGCAAACATTTGCAACCGCCATAATATTAATTCCTGTTAGATTTGTGTGTGTTGCATCGAGAATTGTGTGTTGTGTTTTGCAAACAGTGTTTTATGAAATTGAAAACTGAGTCAAAGACTGAGAATCAGTGTCTGGTTTGCAGATTTGAGTGTCAGCTTTCAGTAATTGTGTGACAAGGAAAGATTTTGTGTGAAAGCAGCTGAATACAACTATAATCTCAACACATCTGTGTAAACGAATCTGCATCGTTGGAGTCACTTCAGCTCGTCCAGATTCTCCTCACATCTAAAGCTGTTTCTCTCGCGTTCAGCCTGATTCACAGGAGCACACGAGGATCTGCTGAAGAACATGAATGAATGAAGAGCAACAGACACCTCAAACGCTTCAGTCAGCAGCAGACACCAGCTCCTGAGACGCTTACAGAACATAATCTGTCATGACATCATGTGTGTGTGTGTGTGTGTGTGTGTGTGGATTAGGAGCTGATCTGTGTGTGGATCAGGAGTGTCTCTCAGACGCTGATGGAGGACGTGTCGGTGATGGAGGAGCTGATGGAGCGCTCGGATGGAGCCGCACAGAGAGACGTGTTCAGTGACACAGACTTCATGATCGGTCAGGAGCTTTCAATATCTGTTTATATTTCAGATCAATTTTCAGAAAACAAGATTTAATGCAGTTTTATTGCTTAGATCTCTCTTTCTTAGTCTATTGAACTGGATGAAGTTTATAAATGTGTGGAAGATCTAATGAGAGACAAACTATCAAGCTTGATTAGAGTTTTTATTAACATTTTTAATCAGGTTTCATTTTTATATTTGCAGTTTTCATTTTAATTTTAAACTTTTAGTAATTTTGTTGTGTGATTTTGTCATTTTATTATTTGTGACCCTGGAGCACAAAACCAGTCATAAGGGTCAATTGAGCTGAATAAATAATCTTTCCATTGATGTATGGTTTGTTAGGATCGGACAATATTTGAAAATCTGGAATCTGAGGGAGCAAAAAAATCTAAATATTGAGAAAATCACCTTTAAAGTTGTTCAGATGAAGTTCTTAGCAATGCATATTACTAATCAAAAATGAAGTTTTGATATATTTACGGTAGGAAACTTACTAAATATCTTCATGGAACATGATCTTAATATCCTAATGATTTTTGGCATAAAAGAAAAATATATCATTTTGACCCATACAATGCATTGTTGGCTATTGCTACAAATATACCTGTGCTGCTTATGACTGCTTCTGTGCTGCAGGGACACAATTTATGTTTACATATATATATATATATATATATATATATATATATATAAAATGTATAATGAGAAATGTTTTTGGCAAATAGTTGATATAAAAAGTTTTTTATATTTTATTTCAAGTAATGAAAATGTTTTGTTAATGGTTTTAATTGTAGTTTTAGTTAACTATAATAACCTTGTTGAGAACAGCTAATATCACCCTAAAATCAAAGCAAAGCAAAAACATTAATTTATTTATAAACAAAACATTTGGATATTTTTGCAAAGCATTAATAGGAATTTGTGGGCAACGTGTTAAATGATCATGACATTAATGTCAAAATGCAGAAAATCTTAATGTATCCATCTTCTTTATAACAAATATACTTTCTCATTTCTTCGTCTGGAGTTTGAGGTGAAGAGCTGTTTTCATGAGATTTCTTCTGTTCTCGGTCTGAAGTGGAGATCTGTAGTGATGTCCGTCTTCTCTCCAGACGTAGAGTCTGTTTGTTTGTTGTTCCGTGAGTGAATACAGACGGACGTCAGGATGATTAATTCCTCTCTGCAGAGAGATTATGAGCGATTATAATCCACTCCTCCATATGGAGCTCCAGACATCACAAACACACTCCAAGAATCAGCAGAATCAAACGATTCCATCGATTCACAGACGAGCACATCACTCACAGACACCGCATAATGTGATCAGAAAAATCTCACAAATGTCTCAGTTTCTCCTCGACCGTTTTTGCTGTCTTCTGCTGCTCAGATGTTTCTCCTGAGAAAAAGGTTCTTAAATAACCACACGTGTCTCCTGTAGAGCTTCAGAAGAGATAAAACAATGTCTCAAACTATGCTCAGATTTGCTGCAGATAGTGAACAAAGTCTGTTTGACTCTTGAGTGAATTGATTGATTCTGTTTGTTGATGGGAATCTGCTTTGAATCGATGAAGTGCTCTAGAAGTGTGTGTGTGTGTGTGTCAGACGAGCAGAGCTCTCACGCCAGCGGGATGGAGGTGATGGATCGCCTCATGTTCCTGGAGCACCGCGTCCAGATGCAGGACGACGAGATCCAGCTGCTGAAGATCAACATGACCGACGTACTGAAGAGACTCAACATCTCAGAGGAGCAGAAGAGAACACCTGCTAAAGGTACACACAC
>NC_081174.1:32016985-32086985 GCF_012432095.1 Onychostoma macrolepis | reverse complement strand
CAATTCTTGCTTTGTTTCCCACAATTCTGAGGAAAAAATCAAAAGTGTGAGATATAAACTCAGAATCGTGAAATGGGAAAAAATCTATCTATCTATCTATCTATCTATCTATCTATCTATCTATCTATCTATCTATCTATCTATCTGTCTGTCTGTCTGTCTGTCTGTCTGTCTGTCTGTCTATCTATCTATCTATCTATCTATCTATCTGTCTGTCTGTCTGTCTGTCTGTCTGTCTGTCTATCTATCTATCTATCTATCTATCTATCTATCTATCTATCTATCTGTCCATACTTCCATCTATCTATCTATCTATCTATCTATCTATCTATCTATCTATCTATCTATCTATCTATCTATCTATCTATCTATCTATCTATCTATCTATCTGTCTATCTATCTATCTATCTATCTATCTATCTATCTATCTATCTATCTATCTATCTATCTATCTATCTATCTATCTATCTGTCTGTCTGTGTCCATCTATCTATCTATCTATCTATCTATCTATCTATCTATCTATCTATCTATCTATCTATCTATCTATCTATCTATCTATCTATCTATCTATCTATCTATCTATCTATCTATCTATCTGTGTCTGTCTGTCTATCTATCTATCTATCTATCTATCTATCTATCTATCTGTCTGTCTGTCTGTGTCCATCTATCTATCTATCTATCTATCTATCTATCTATCTATCTATCTATCTATCTATCTATCTATCTATCTATCTATCTATCTATCTATCTATCTGTGTCTGTCTGTCTATCTATCTATCTATCTATCCATATGTCTATCTATTTGATTATATATTTTATATATGTGTCTGTGTGTGTGTGTGTTTCTATCAGTCTGTCTATGAATGTGTTTCTTTTGTATTATTTCTAGTCAGCTGTTTTATGAAATCAATCTATCCATTACAGTAATTGTGTCAGTGTGTCATCTGGTGCACCACAGTCTCTCTCTCTCTCTCTCTCTCTCTCTCTCTCTAAACTAGTCCTCTGTTAGATGTTGTGTGGATGTTTAACAGAACACTGTTAGTGTTTCAGAGCATTCAGATCAAGCTTCATTTCCCATTTAATTCAGCCCTAATCAGTTTGTAGCCTTTTCATTGTAATTATGATTTCCAACCCGCTAGAGAGAGAGAGAGAGAGAGAGTGAGGCCGATCGAGCATCAGTGTGAGTGGGGAGGGGCTGGTGAGAGGATACTCACTGGAGAGCAGTGGGAGGAGCCTCATAATCCTCTCAGCCAATGGCGCGGTGGCGAGGCGGAGTCAGGCGGCCTCTGCATCACACAGCATCCCTTCATTGAGCTCCAGCGCTCCGTCTCTGCTGCTGTCACGGACAAAGGATGACATCAGCGCCGCTTCATTGAGAAACACTCATATTCATATTCAGAGCTCCTCCTGGCTTTGTTGTGTTTTTATCAGAAGAGGAACGCTCATGAAATGCTCATGCGAGGCGACTGAGATGCTCTTTCTGAAGCGTTAGCGGCGAGAGAGGAGGAAGAGGAAGAGGAAGAGGGGGAGGAAGAGGGGGAGGGGAGCCGAGCCGCAGAGAGAGAGAGAGAGAGAGAGAGAGAGAGAGAAGCAGGATCCCAGAAGCACCTGTTCCTCTGCTATGATCATGGATATTAACGTCCCATCTCATCGCTTCTACTTCCCGCAGATCTACTGCGAGCCCGGCGTGCCGCTCACCGACATCAAGATCAGGTACGTTCCTCCTCGTCTCCGAAACCTGAATCCTGACGGAGCAGTGAAACCGGAAAACGTACGGATGAAGGCCTGATTTACAGCTTCACACGGATCCTCTTTTGTTCTCGTGATCTCCGAGCCTGGAGGAGACGCGCTGTTACCATGGAAGCAGTTTAGTGCTGATGTGTGTGTGTGTGTGTGTGTGTGTGTGTGTGAGAACTAATGGATGGATGGAGTAATCTTACACATCGTTCCTGTGGTTTTAGTCTGCTAATCAGATTTGACCTCTCCACTGGTCAGGAACCGGCGTAATGTCCAGCTGATAGTGAGCTTGACTCTCACACACACTGCAAAAAATGATTCTCTTACTTTAGTATTTCTGTCTTGTTTTCTAGCATAAATATCAACATTCTTGACTCAAGATGCATTTACTTGACAAGTAAAATGATTTAAGATATTAAGTCTTGTTTTCTAAAAATGATTATCAAAATTTGGTTAGTTTTTGCATAAAACAAACAAAAATATCTGCCAATGGGGCAAGAAAAATAATCTTGTTTAGACTTTGAATTAATTTTTTGATTTCAGATAGTGTCAGTGCAGTCATATCGATATTATTACTGAGTATTACTTGTCTTTAAACCCCAGCTGATCAAACCAATCTCTGCGACAGAGATTAAACAACAAAATTTCATTTTGTTGGTTTAGTGTGAGAAATATTCCATATAAACTACCACAGATGAACATATGATGAGAAAAGTGTGATCTGAATCGTGTCATTCTTACCATTCACATTAACCGTGTGTTTACTCAGCAGAGTCTGTCTTCACGTGCACTCGCTGCTCCATGAGAGTTTGCAGTCGAACACAAGCAGGTTTCGTTCGCTCTGGTTCAGAGAGTTAAAGGCCGGTTCTCTTTGGTTTGATGGTTTCTGATGGTGACGAGCTTATTTCCACCACAGGATTAAAACATTTGATCTCAAGTTCAGACTTTTTTTTCTCACGGTGTAGGTTTGATTTTGGCATTGCTGGGGACGTAACAGCAGACAACAGACATTTCATTGTTTGATCAAAATTATTGCTAGGGGTAATTTAGTAATGTGTGATATTGATGTGATCATGCCAGAGCGTCTCTACTAAACTCATCACTCTTGAAAATCATAACAAGCGATGACTGACTTTGGAAACTATAGTTCTCTCCTTAAATATGAAGAGATCAAACAACAGATGAATAAGTTTCTCCAAATTTCACAAAAAGCTTATGGACGTGATTATAGTATACAGGTGCATCTCAAAAAATTAGAATATCGTGAAAAAGTTCTTTTTTTTTGTAACTTATTTCAAAAAGAGAAACTTTCATATATTCTATATGCATTTCAAAAGAAATTTTGTTTTAATTTTGATGATTAGAGCTTACAGCTCATGAAAGTCAAAAACCTAGTATCTCAAAATATTATAATATTTCCTTAGATCAATCAATAAAAAAAAAAAACAGTAAAGTTCAAGTTCTTTAAAGCATGTTCATTTATGCACTCAATACTTGCTCGGGGCTCTTTAGCACAAATGACACTGTGCTCGTATGTTTCAAACACTTCGGCTCTTATATGTTCTTACTCCACACATCTATTTTCTAGCGTATTTATTTAATTTCTCAGGTAATATCAATGGTGTGATCTATTTCAAATGCAGCTGAAATTACAACAACAATGGTTACATAGACATATATTTAATTGTTTGATCAAAATTATTGCTAGGGACAATTTAGTAGTCATGTAGGAGATGTTGTGGTTTAGATGTGATGCTGCTGCTGTGATCAATAAACGAGGTTATTAGTACAGTAGGACAGACTGATGATGCTTTAGCACTGCAGCGCTTCGGGACACTGACATACAGTCACCGATGTCTGTTCTTAAAGAGACAGTTCAGCCAAAAATAGCTGAAAATGTACCCACTGCTTCATAGCACCGCATCAGTGTCTCAGCAATGGATGCTCTGCAGTGAATGGGTGCCGTCAGAATGAGAGTCTGATAAAAACATCTCCATCATCTGGAGGAGACAGAAACTTTTTTCTGAAATGTTTTCGTTATACGTTCGTCTAACATTTTTAAAATGTTGCTACTCAGAGAGCATTCAAAAGTAACATTCCCATAATGTTTGCAAAATGATTAAATGGAATAATATTCCCTTAATGTAAAAATAACCAAGATTTAAAATAAAATATTAAAAAAATCAGAAAAACCTGTTCATAACTTTAATGCAAACTTAATATTCTTAGAACTGCAAATGCAAACTGGGATTATAGATGATGAACTTGTCTTCTCCAGATGTTAACTGATGGACTGGAGTGCTGTGGATTATTGTGATGTTTTTATCAGACTCTCATTCTGACGGCACCCATTCACTGCAGAGCATCCATTGCTGAGACACATTTCTACAAACCTGATGAAGAAACACACTCCTCCTGATCTCCTAATGAGCACGTTTACAGCTTAAGTTCATTTTTAGATGAACTATTCCTTTAAAATCCTTAGAGCTAAAAGTAACAGAGCTGTAAAATCAACAGTTTCATTCCATAATTTGTCGCATTTCAAGATATTCATTGATAAAAATGTAGGTCAGTGAATTGAGAGAGTAGATACAGTCAGAAGAGAGACACAGGCAGTGATGCTGCAGGCTTTGTGCTGCATCCCAGAGGCTTCTGGGTACCATGGAGACGTGAGGCTGCTCAGCATCCCATAGACACACTAGCCAGGTCACCATGGCAACCACGGCACAGGCTGTGTCTCCTCTGATATAGAGTGACAGACTCAACAAACGCAACGTGAAGAGTGTGTGTGTGTGTGTGTGTATGATGTATGGTGTGTGTGTGTGTGTGTGTGTGTGTGTGTTTGATGCTGCAGATGTGCATCTGTGTGGAGCTGACAGGGTAATTCCTGCTATTCCATGATTTAATCCACAGCAGAGAGCAGGTGCTCGGAGTCAGACGTCACTGGAGAATCAGTCTATCATTCATTTGACCTGCTTTCTTTGCAGATTCCAATGTGTTTAATGTGAAGGACCATTTCTGCCATGGAATCAAAAAAACTAAAAAAGGTAATTGTGACTTTTATTCCCACAGTTCTCAAAAAAAGTCTGAACTGTGAGAATAAAAGTCACAATTACCTTTTTAGTTTATATATATATATATATATATATATAAGTCAGAAATTGCCGGTTTGTATCTCATTTATAAACGGCTGTAAAGCCGCTGAACGAGGTATTAAATAATTTTCTGTTTAGATTCATCCCTAGAGATTATAACAAGAGCTCAGCAGATTTACTTTAAACCAGATTCTGTTTCGTTCTTATGGAGAATAAATGAGGCACAATCCTGCGAAATAACAGAGAAGCAGGTTAAACCAGCAGTGAGTTCTGGTTTGGGTCTGTGGTTTATCTGGTCCGGATTCATGGGTCAGTTCAGTCACGTTTATTTCTATAATGCTTTATACAGATTATTATGGAAGCTTGTTTTCCCCATTGGATTAAGATATTAATAATTATGTTAATAAATAAGTTCATAATTACAATATTTTGTCTCACAATTCAAACTTTTTTTCTCAAAATTCGAAATATAAAAATATATATATCGAAATATTCGATATATAAACTAATTATTAATTACATCTCACAATTCTGTTTTTGTTTTGTTTTATATTGTTTCGTTTCCACCATGGAATAAAAAAGAAAAAAGGTAATTGCAATTTTTTAATCTCTCAACTTTGCCTTTATTTCTCACAATTCTGATTTCCCCCTGTATTCTGAGTTTATATCTCAGAATTGTGAGAAAAAAAGGCAGAATTGTGAGAGAAAATGTTTTATTTTTTATTCTGCGACAAAAACAATCTCTCATAGTTTGTTTCAAAGCAGCTTCACAGTAATAAAAAGGAAAATAATAGTGTTAATTATGAAACAAACTCAATTTCAGCTGTAAAGCAGCTCTACAGGAGACAATAGAGTCATTATTCAGATCAATTCAGTTTTCTGATCTGGCAGTGCTGTGAAATCCATAATATAACTGAATATTAATCGTTCTGGTTGTCGCGGCTGCATAAGTGTCAGTTATGTGATCAGCTGTAGGAAACTGTAAAACAGGCTTTCACTGCTGCATCGGTTTCTGTGATTCTGCTGTGAATATTACAGGAACAGCAGAAGTGTTCGCTGTCATCAGAGCTCCGTTATTTACAGTAAATCTTGATGACGAGCCGTTCTTTATTCAGGCCAGTGAAATGTTTCTGAGAGCGTGGAAACTCTGCTCAGTTCTCTGTGGTTCTGGGTTTTTGCTCCAAACCAAAATTATGTTTTCTGCTTATGTAACGGCCAGATTCATACGCGGTCGCTCTGTTCCTTGTTCTGTGAGTGTGTCAGGACTGTTTTCTTTGGCTGTAGACGAGCGTTTCAGACGAACTTCAGCTGAATCTCAATGTCTGATGGGTTTATGTGCTGTGATTTTCACCTGGAGGAAAATTACACTTTTCTTTAGATTTCATTTAATGTGCGTGTGTGTGTGTGTGTGTGTGTGTGTGTGTGTGTGAGTGTGTGTGTGTGTGTGTGTGAGTGTGTGTGTGTGTGTGTGTGTTTGAGTGTGTACTGGTTTTTGTGGTTTACGGGGACACAAATCTGTATAATAACATGGGTATGACAGAGGTACTGCAATTTGAAGGTGGTTTATGAGGACACTGTCTATGTCCCCGTAAAACAAAAGGCTTAAAAAACATACTAAATGGTGTTTTTTATTTTAATCTAAAAATGCCTGTAGTCTCCTGTAAGGGGTAGGTTTAGGTGTAGGACAATAGAATATACAGTCTGTACAGTAGAAGCAGCATTACGCCTATGGAGAGTCCCCGTAAACCACATAAACACAATGTGTGTGTGTGTGTGTGTGTGTGTGTGTGTGTTTGAGTGTATGTGTGTGTGTCGAGAGTGCAGCGTGTGTCGTTTGAGGTCGTTCAGTCTGTCTGTCAACTCAGCAGGTATTTTTAGTATGTTTTATTATAGTATTTTCTAATGCTATACTACATTTCTTCATGCATCTGGATTACAAATGCAAATTAATGATATTTGTGAGATGATAACGCATGGCAGTTGCTGAATTAAACATGCACTGCAGTCTGAAACACTTATAATTGCACACCGGCTGCATGCATAAACGTGATGAATGATGCGTTCACAAATAAACTGTAGGAGCCACTGCCGTGATGCTCTGTGTGATTCTGACATTGATGTTCATGTGCATTCACTCAATCTGACAGGAAGTGAAGGTCACATGACTGCCAGCGCTCTCAGCAGCTGTAGTGTAGTACAGCGTTTACTGCAGCGTGATCTACAAGACGCATCTTAGCATATTTTTCATGCAGCTGGATTAAAAATCCAAAATACGGCACTCGCTGAATTAAAAAGGCATTATAATGAAATCACGCGACAACACTGGAGTCTAAAACATGCTGCACATGCATGAACTGAGCATGCATAAAGATGCACGATGCATTCACAAATAAACCTCAGTTTTCATCTGCATGAACCACTGCAATGGAAGATAACTAAATGAATGTTCTGTTAACATTACTAGAAGAACATTTGTTCATAACATTAGCCTGAGCGTTCCCTGTGAGCGGTGTTCATGATGATAACCAAATAAACCCGGACTGCTTGACTGTATGAGCGAGAGAGGTCATGAGGTCAAGTGATTATGAGAGATTTCAGCCGCATCCACGCGATGGAGATGTGTTTGATTCATTCATGTCCCGGAGAAGCTTTGTTCATATTTCAGTGAGTGGAGGAGGCAGTGCACCGAGTGTGTGTGTGTGTGTGTGTTTCTGCTCTAAACCTGCAGTGCATGCATCTAAAGTCTCTTATGAAAGTCTCATTATTGATGTGTTTTCCTCTGATCAGCAGGAATCCTCTTGAAAGCACAGCTTGTGAAATGATTTCAGCTGACGGGTTCTTCACTGATGGGTCATATATGTTGCATTACACCGTGTCCTAACTGCACACGATTCCAGCGACAAACAATTTAATGCAAAATGATATTCAAACTCACATCAGACACTTTTGGGATTGAATAAAGCACATAAGAAGTACCTGAGATTATCTACTGTTATATAGTTTGCATGCTGTTGTTGACATCGCAGAAATAGAAACCATTTCTAAAATAGAAATTTCACGTGTCGCTGTCGTGGCTAGTTAGGACAAAAACTCAGATTAACATGGAAAAGATACCTTTTACTGCATCGCGTGTAGTTATGACACGTGTTAGACTGTGGTTATTTACTGAAAGATGCTGCATGGAGCGGAATATGACGTTTTTATTCTTTACTCCATTCAGCCCTGATTCAGTTCACCCAGAATCATCCTCCTGTCATCATTTACTCTCCCTCACATCACTGCAAACATGTATGACTTTCATCTTCTGTGGAACAGCAAAAGAAGGTATTTTGAAGAATGTTTCAGTTCCCATTGACGTCCATTATATTTTTTGTCCATACTGTGGAATCCAAAGCAACCTTCTTCGTCAGAGACTGTGTTTGGAAGAGCACTAGTACATCTGAACTCAGAGCAGAGTAACTGCGTCTCGAGCGTGTTCAGCCCGCGGCGGCGTTTATAATTTTAGCAGCACTGCACAGATGGGCTTGTTTTCCTCGTGTTCAGTGCTGATCTCAGACTCTCTCCTATGATTTCAGTCTGTTTCTCATGTTCTGGCCTTTAAGAGGAGTAGACCGGGGCAAGTTGTCACATGGTCTGGGTTACAGTATCTCTGAGGTTTTGATTCAATAGAATAGTCCAATCACACAAATGCTTGTTTTCCTCCAGCAGTGATTGTCTGCTATCGTTTCAGACAAAATCAGGACTTTTTTGTGAATTCTATTACTAAAATCTGCAACATATTTTAGTTTATGGGAAAATGTTCTTTAGATGTTTTAAAGCAGATGTGAGTGGTCTTCTAAGGTGTTGCTATGCGATCGTTAAGGTGTCCTGGGTGTTGCTATGTGATTTTTAGGGTGTTCTGGGGGTTGCTATGCGGTTGTTAGAGTGTTCTGGGGTTGCTATGTTTTTTTGGGTTGCTGTGTGGTTGTTGGGGTGTCCTGGGAGTTGCTATGCGGTAGTTAGGGTGTACTGGGTGTTGCTATGTGGTAGTTAGGGTGTTCTGGGGGGTTGCAATGTGGTCGTTAGGGTGTGCTGGGGTTGCTATGCGGTTGTTGGGGTGTTCTGGGGTTGCTACGTGATTTTTAAGGTGTTCTGGGGTTGCTATGCAGTTGTTGGGGTGTTCTGGGGTTGCTATGTGGTTGTCAGGGTGTTCTGGGGTTGCTATGTGGTTGTTTGGGTGTCCTGGGGTTGCTATTTGGTCGTTAGGGTGTTCTGGGGGGGGGGGGGGGGTGCTATGTGGTTGTAAGGGTGTCCTGGGTGTTGCTATGCGGTTGTTGGGGTGTTCTGGGGTTGCTACGTGATTTTTAAGGTGTTCTGGGGTTGCTATGCAGTTGTTGGGGTGTTCTGGGGTTGCTATGTGGTTGTCAGGGTGTTCTGGGGTTGCTATGCGGTTGTTTGGGTGTCCTGGGGTTGCTATGTGTTTTTTGGGTTGATATGCGGTTGTTGGGGTGTCCTGGGGTTGCTATGTGGTTGTTTGGGTGTCCTGGGGTTGCTATGTGGTTGTAAGGGTGTCCTGGGTGTTGCTATGCGGTTGTTAGGGTGTCCTGGGAGTTGCAATGCGGTTGTTAGGGTGCTCTGGTGAGGGTTGCTTTACGGTTGTTAGGGTGTCCTGGGAGTTTCTGTGTGGTTGTTAGGGTGTCCTGGGTGTTGCTATGCGGTTGTTAGGGTGTCCTAGGGAGTTGCTATGTGGTCATAAGGCTGTTGTGGGGGGTTGCTATGTGGTTGCCAGGACACTGTTGGCCTGGTATCAGGCGGGTTGTTGATGTAAGTGGCGGGCGGGTGAAGGCAGTGTGTTTGCATGGATTGACCCGCTGTCGCTGTGTGTTTCTTTCGTTTCAGCGAGCAGAGCATCTGTCAGGCCCGCGCCTCCGTCATGGTCTACGACGACACCAGCAAAAAATGGGTGCCGATCAAACCGGGTCAGCAGGGCTTCAGTCGAATCAACATCTACCACAACACGAGCAGCAACACCTTCCGCGTGGTGGGAGTCAAACTGCAGGACCAGCAGGTGCGTCTGCTCGTCTAACACTCACTAACCAGATCACTCACCACGAATCACCAGGGGTCAGTTGCATAAACATAGCCACTATGTTAAGACTGTGCCTTAAGAAACAGTTTGACCAACCAGCAGTTAACCAAGAGGTAATCACTCTTTCTTTTCTGACTCAAATTGGGTCAGTCTGTCTTTTTGTAACAGACTTTAACAAGTTATGACCTGTCTTTAAGAAAACAAATTAGATGACTTACTCTTTAAGACTTGCCTAAGCAGTTTATGCAACCAGCCAGCATTTACTTCAAGACCGACTTACTTCTGCGCAAGTCAAGTCACAGTCGTTTCTATAGCATTTTTGTTTCAAAGCAGCTTCACAGTAATAAACAGGAAAATAATGGTGTTAATGATGCAAAATTCATCAGTTATGAAACTAACTACAAAATAGTGTTATTATTCAGATCAATTCAGTTCAAGTTCATTCTCATCCAGGGCTCGCAAAATTTCAAAATCTCTGGTAGCCCTTCGGGCAGGTACTCTTCAGATTTTGGTAGCCCGAAAATTAATTTAACTAGCCCGAATTAAAAATTAAAACCTTTTTTTTTTTTTTTTTTTCTAAATATAGAAAATCAGATAGGAGTCAATCCAAAATATTTTCAATACACAAATATCAACAAATATGAAGGAAGGAATTTTATTTCACTATTTACAGGGTATCTGCAGAATTTTAAAAATATATTTAAGGCAATTTATGACCCATTTTAAGAGCTGCACAAGTAAAATGAACAGAATGAGCGGGGCTGGACAATGGTAACATACAGTATTGAGCCATAAAATTACATGATTTTCAGTTCAGATACAGGTTTTCACAAAAACTAAAATCTTATACAACAGCGTTTCAGGCTATAGACCATTTTTATGAAAAGGAATAAATCAAGCATATAAATTATGTTAATTTAAAACGTATAAATATTACTGTCTTAATTTTTTTGATTTTTAGAAGGCACATTAACTTCTTTTACAAATCTATGTGTTTGCTGCGTAAAAACATGAGTTGATATTTGCATTGATCTGACCATAAACAGTAAGAAAGGCTTATTGGAAATGCAGATTCACTCTCTGCCACGAGGTGGCGCTTTAGGAGCGCTGAGATACTGCGGTTTCCCTGGAAACGCTGTACACGAAGCAGCTCCGCGCTCATAAACGCTGCTTTATCAGGAATTATAGGTAAAATTAAATTAAAAAAATGCCAACGACACGTTTCTGAGGACAGTCGGTTCCCTTCAGATACATTCACATAAAGACATCCGCGCCGCGTTTTGACTTGAAACGTGCCGCGCTCATATTTATTCAATGACATCATTGCCTTTTGAAGTTTAATCCTGCCATATCACGACTCTTGTCTTTCCGTCCCCAACTGTAAGACCTCTTGAAATTAT
Source organism: Onychostoma macrolepis (assembly GCF_012432095.1). Taxonomy (NCBI): domain Eukaryota; kingdom Metazoa; phylum Chordata; class Actinopteri; order Cypriniformes; family Cyprinidae; genus Onychostoma; species Onychostoma macrolepis. The sequence goes on along the minus strand of NC_081174.1, from coordinate 32,075,679 downwards.
AATTAAGACATTTCTTATACCATTTAACGTATTTAAAACTTTTTATGGCCTTAAGTTTGACACAACTCACTTTCAGAGTTTATAAGGACCCGCGGGAGGTCTGTATTTAAGGAGCCCGTCGGGCAGGCAGTGATACATTTTGGGAGCCCGACTGGAAAACACAACAGCCCCGGGACGTCGGGCTAGCGATTTTGCGAGCATTGTCATCTGAACACAAAAGAAGATATTTTGAAAAACATCTCTGCTTCTAATAAGCATAAAAACACAAATATTTTTTATTTTTGTGTATTTTTTAAATATTAAAATAGTCCAGTATTTCCAGTAAACGATTGTTTTTCACGCACTGCTTTGTTTTGCTACCGTATCATGTCTCTTCTTTCAGACTAGTGGAAACAAATCATTCAGAATACACATTGCACTTTATCTGTTTGCATCTGTAGATTTCTATCTTTAAAGACGTTTTTCCTCTTACATTCACCAAACTTTACAGATTTATTTCTCTCTATATTCTGAAGGTTTGTTCATATTTCGTTCACACTGATTTATACAACATTTCACTCTTAAAAACATGGTGAAAATGTGTTTGTTTGTTGATTTTTTTTTTATTTGTCTGTTGACAGTATTTTCTGATTTATGGAGTATTCAAATAGTTTTTAGAGAAATCCAGAATCCTCTCTGAAAAAACCTTCAGCACTGATATGACAACAAATTCAGACAAAGATTTTGAACCTGACTTAATTTAGTGTTCGGATTTTTGTGCTGGAAATGTATGCAAATAAGTGCATATTTAATTAGACAGTGTCATTTGCATATTCAAACAACATTTCGGAAAATTTGTAATATAAAAAATGTTAGCAATTCTGAATGTAATCAATCCCCTGGTGAAGCTTTGGTGATGTCTGTTAGTTACATTTGTATCTTACTCACCTGTAGTGTTTCACCTACTCAATAATAAACACTCGTTATCAATATAAGACACATATTCTATCATATTCCTCACATTCATAATCAACACAGATATCACTCATTCATTGGTTATGTTTCCATCCAAAGTTACGAATTTAACTTGCGCGCAAAATTGGAATATTGCATAAAACATTTGTGAATAAAGCACCGTTTCCATCCAGTGAGTTGAAGAGAGCAAAATCGTCACTTTCTGATGAACTTGCGCTAAATATCATGAAGAAAAACTAAATTTGCTGCAGTACAGTAGAAGGCACTGTATGTAATAATTTGTGTATATGATAAATTACGAGCTTCAGAGCGCAGACGAAAAGCGGTCACTTTGGCTAATTTTCAAAGTCTGCTGTTTGGGAACGCAGTTCTGGGAGTTAATTATAACGAAGCGCTTTGACGAGACTTTGCTCAAGCATTTTAGATGCTGTGAAATGAGATCCGTCGATTGGTTGCCCCAGTTTTATGTTTTCCCATCACAGTCACATGTCTTGATGCGCATTAAGGACTTTATTCAGTAAAGTGTTTCCATCATAGTTTATGCGCATGTTTTCTTACCGGATCAGAAATTTATCCTACTTAGTTGAGTGTATAAGTATTTTTAGAATATATGCGCATCTTGACGTTTCCATCCAGCGTTTTTTTTATGCGATATCCCAAAATGCACATAATAATAGGTGGGTGGAAACATAGCTATTGATTTTCACTATAGTCAGAGTGATACTGAAGAGCCTGAGCACACTCTGACCTCTGACCTCAGGTGGTCATCAACTACTCCATCGTGAAGGGGCTGAAGTATAACCAGGCCACACCCACCTTCCACCAGTGGCGTGATGCGCGGCAGGTGTACGGACTCAACTTCGCCAGTAAAGAGGAGGCCACCACCTTCTCCAACGCCATGCTGTTCGCCCTCAACCTGCTCAGCAGCCAGGACGGAGGTACCAATCACTAATAACTACAATTAAAAGAAAGCGTCCTGAAGAGAAAATCCTGACCGTATTCTTACATAAGCAGTGACGTGACACACACGCACACACACACACAGAAACGTGAGCCGGTTCCCTGCTGTTGTTAGGCAGGTGTGTGTTACTGGCGTCAGAAACCGGAGCTGCGGGGAGCAGGTAGAGTACAGCAGTAATGATGATGAGGCTCAGGTGAGCGATGATCACAGACTGGATCTGCCAGTGTTTCTGCGTCTGCCACAGCCGCTTCGTCCTCTGCAGCATGTCCTGTAGGTACACTCGCTCCTGTCTCTGTCTCTGCTCGGGTTCGAGCTCTGCTGGCTTTCTTCTCTTTCAGTTCTCACAGTTCATCAGGCTGTTTCAGGGTCTGTGTTTGTCATGTGTGTACTGGATATGTGTGTGTGCTTTAGACATTGTACATTTCTCCTTCTCCTTTTTATTATCTTAAGATGCGTTGCATCACATACATGACAGAATTGAAGAAATTTCACTGTAAATGCATTTGTGTTCAGTTTGGGATAATTTATAGAAGCATTGCATGTCATATTAACAGTTTGTTGTGTTCATGAAATATAAATAGAACCGCAACATCTTAAACTTTGTGTACTTTGTGTGATGACTTTCTTAGATTTTTTATTAATACGATCAGTGATATCAGGTTGGGGATATCTCCACCTGCTTTGGATCCGTCTATTTCTGTTCTGTTGAGTTCAGACAGTTTGAACCTATTTCTTGTATACATCTTCAAGAAATAGTGTGTCAGTTAAAGCCATCTGGCTCCTCCATTGATGCTATTCCACCTTATTTCCTGAAACAAGTTTTTGATGCAGTGGGTCCCTATCTTGTGACCTTGATAAAGCGATGTTTTGAGACTAGTACTGCACCTGATGTGTTAAAACATGCTACAGTCTATCCCTTGCTTAAGAGGCCGAACCTAGACCCTTCTGTTTTAGCCAATTATAGACCCATTTCTAATCTGTCTTTTATTACAAAGATATTAGAAAAAGTAGTTCTGCAACAACTACAATTTTTTTTAGATGAAAATAAGGTCTTTGAAGTCTTTCAATCAGGCTTTAGAAAACACCACTCGACTGAGACTGCACTTCTGAAGGTTTTAAAAAATTTGCTGCAGTACAGTAGAAGGCACTGTATGTAATAATTTGTGTATATGATAAATTACGAGCTTCAGAGCGCAGACGAAAAGCGGTCACTTTGGCTAATTTTCAAAGTCTGCTGTTTGGGAACGCAGTTCTGGGAGTTAATTATAACGAAGCGCTTTGTGAGACTTTGCTCAAGCATTTTAGATGCTGTGAAATGAGATCCGTCGATTGGTTGCCCCAGTTTTATGTTTTCCCATCACAGTCACATGTCTTGATGCGCATTAAGGACTTTATTCAGTAAAGTGTTTCCATCATAGTTTATGCGCATGTTTTCTTACCGGATCAGAAATTTATCCTACTTAGTTGAGTGTATAAGTATTTTTAGAATATATGCGCATCTTGACGTTTCCATCCAGCGTTTTTATGCGATATCCCAAAATGCACATAATAATAGGTGGGTGGAAACATAGCTATTGATTTTCACTATAGTCAGAGTGATACTGAAGAGCCTGAGCACACTCTGACCTCTGACCTCAGGTGGTCATCAACTACTCCATCGTGAAGGGGCTGAAGTATAACCAGGCCACACCCACCTTCCACCAGTGGCGTGATGCGCGGCAGGTGTCGGACTCAACCGCCAGTAAAGAGGAGGCCACCACCTTCTCCAACGCCATGCTGTTCGCCCTCAACCTGCTCAGCAGCCAGGACGGAGGTACCAATCACTAATAACTACAATTAAAAGAAAGCGTCCTGAAGAGAAAATCCTGACCGTATTCTTACATAAGCAGTGACGTGACACACACGCACACACACACAGAAACGTGAGCCGGTTCCCTGCTGTTGTTAGGCAGGTGTGTGTTACTGGCGTCAGAAACCGGAGCTGCGGGAGCAGGTAGAGTACAGCAGTAATGATGATGAGGCTCAGGTGAGCGATGATCACAGACTGGATCTGCCAGTGTTTCTGCGTCTGCCACAGCCGCTTCGTCCTCTGCAGCATGTCCTGTAGGTACACTCGCTCCTGTCTCTGTCTCTGCTCGGGTTCGAGCTCTGCTGGCTTTCTTCTCTTTCAGTTCTCACAGTTCATCAGGCTGTTTCAGGGTCTGTGTTTGTCATGTGTGTACTGGATATGTGTGTGTGCTTTAGACATTGTACATTTCTCCTTCTCCTTTTTATTATCTTAAGATGCGTTGCATCACATACATGACAGAATTGAAGAAATTTCACTGTAAATGCATTTGTGTTCAGTTTGGGATAATTTATAGAAGCATTGCATGTCATATTAACAGTTTGTTGTGTTCATGAAATATAAATAGAACCGCAACATCTTAAACTTTGTGTACTTTGTGTGATGACTTTCTTAGATTTTTTATTAATACGATCAGTGATATCAGGTTGGGGATATCTCCACCTGCTTTGGATCCGTCTATTTCTGTTCTGTTGAGTTCAGACAGTTTGAACCTATTTCTTGTATACATCTTCAAGAAATAGTGTGTCAGTTAAAGCCATCTGGCTCCTCCATTGATGCTATTCCACCTTATTTCCTGAAACAAGTTTTTGATGCAGTGGGTCCCTATCTTGTGACCTTGATAAAGCGATGTTTTGAGACTAGTACTGCACCTGATGTGTTAAAACATGCTACAGTCTATCCCTTGCTTAAGAGGCCGAACCTAGACCCTTCTGTTTTAGCCAATTATAGACCCATTTCTAATCTGTCTTTTATTACAAAGATATTAGAAAAAGTAGTTCTGCAACAACTACAATTTTTTTTTTAGATGAAAATAAGGTCTTTGAAGTCTTTCAATCAGGCTTTAGAAAACACCACTCGACTGAGACTGCACTTCTGAAGGTTTTAAATGATATTTTAGGGGTAGTCGTGGCCTAATGTTTAGGGAGTCGGGCTTGTAACCCGAAGGTTGCTGGTTCGATTCTTGCGTGAGTGTGTGTGAGTGTGAGTGTGTGTGAGGGTGAGGGTGTGTGTGAGTGTGAGGGTGAGGGAGTGTGAGGGTGTGAGTGTGAATGTGAGTGAGGGTGTGAGTGTGAGTGTGAATGTTTGTGAGGGTGAGGGAGTGTGTGAGTGTGAATGTCTGTGAGGGTGTGAGTGAGGGTGTGGCTGTGACTGGGTGTGTGTGAGGGTGAGTGTGAGTGTGAATGTCTGAGGGTGTGAGTGAGGGTGTGGCTGTGACTGGGTGTGTGTGAGGGTGAGTGTGAGTGTGAATGTCTGTGAGGGTGTGGGTGTGAGTATGAATGTCTGTGTGGGTGAGGGTGTGTGAGGGTGAAGGTGTGAGTGTGAATGTCTGTGAGGGTGTGAGTGTAAGTGTGATTGTCTGTGAGGGTGTGGGTGTGAGTGTGAGGGTGTGTGTGTGAGGATGAGGGTGTGAGTTTGAATGTCGGTGAGGGTGTGGGTGTGAGTATGAATGTCTGTGTGGGTGAGGGTGTGTGAGGGTGAAGGTGTGAGTGTGAATGTCTGTGCGGGTGTGGGTGTGAGTGTGAGGGTGTGAGGATGAGGGTGTGAGTTTGAATGTCGGTGAGGGTGTGTGAGTGTGAATGTCTGTGAGGGTGAGGGTTTGGGTGTGGGTGTGAGTGAATGTCGGTGAGGGTGTGAGTGAATGTCGGTGAGGGTGTGAGTGTGTGTGAGGGTGAAGGTGTGTGAATGTTTGTGAGGGTGAGGGTGTGTGGATGAGGGTGTGAGTGTGAATGTCAGTGAGGGTGTGAGTGTGAGGGTGTGGGTGTGAATGAGTGTGAGGGTGTGTGTGTGAGGGTGAGTGTGAATGTCTGTGAGGGTGTGGGTGTGAATGAGTGTGAGGGTAAGGGTTTGGGTGTGAGTGTAAGTGTGATTGTCTGTGAGGGTGTGAGGGTGTGTGTGAGGATGTGGGTGTGAGTGTGAATGTCTGAGGGTGAGGGTGTGAGTGTGAATGTCTGTGAGGGTGAGGGTGTGAGTGTGAATGTCTGTGAGGGTGAGTGTGTGTGAGGGTGTGGGTGTGAGAGTGTGAGGGCGTGAGTGTGAAGGTGTGAGTGTGAGGGCGTGAGTGTGAGGTTGTGTGTGTGAGAGTGTGAGAGTGTGAGGGCGTGAGGGTGAGGGTGTGAGTGTGAGGGCGTGAGTGTGAGGGCGTGAGTGTGAGGCGTGAGTGTGAGGTCGTGTGTGTGAGAGTGTGAGGCGTGAGGGTGAGGGTGTGAGTGTGAGGGCGTGAGTGTGAGGGCGTGAGTGTGAGGTCGTGTGTGAGAGTGTGAGAGTGTGAGGGCGTGAGGGTGAGGGTGTGAGTGTGAGGGCGTGAGTGTGAGGTCGTGTGTGTGAGAGTGTGAGAGTGTGAGGGCGTGAGGGTGAGGGTGTGAGGTGAGGCGTGAGTGTGAGGGTGTGAGTGTGAGGCGTGAGGGTGAGGGTGTGAGTGTGAGGGCGTGAGTGTGAGGGCGTGAGTGTGAGGTCGTGTGTGTGAGAGTGTGAGAGTGTGAGGGCGTGAGGGTGAGGGTGTGAGTGTGAGGGTGAGTGTGAGGGCGTGAGTGTGAGGGCGTGAGTGTGAGGTTGTGTGTGTGAGAGTGTGAGAGTGTGAGGGCGTGAGGGTGAGGGTGTGAGTGTGAGGGCGTGAGTGCGTGTGAGAGTGAAGGTGTGAGTGTGTGTGTGTGTGTGTGTGTGTGTGTGCGCTTGTCAAATGGGTTCAGGTTCCAGTGTTTTGGTGAAACACGATCATGAGGAATGGTTCTGTTTTCATGCCTCGCAAATGTGTGTTTCTGCCATGAACGCTGCAGTTAATGTGAGCTTACCAGACTGACTGACACACACTAGCGGTCAAAACACTGCAGTCACTAGATTTCGATTAAAGATGTGATCACAAATACAGTAAAAACAGTAAAATTGTGATATATTATTAGAATGTGTTTTCTATGTGAATATGTGTTAAACTGTAATGTATTTCTGTGATGCAGCTGTATTTTCAGCATCATTACTGCAGTCTTCAGTGTCACATGATCTTCAGAAATCATAATAATATGCTGATTTGCTGCTCAAGAAACATTTCTGATTATTATCAATGTTGAAAACAGTTTTCTTTATCTTAAAAACATTTGTATTCATCAAGGATACATTAAATTGATCGGAAATGGCAGTAAAGACATTTATAATGTCACAGAAGATTTCTGTTTCAAATAAATGCTGTTCTTTTGAACTTTCTATTCATCTGTGAATCCTGAAAAATAAAATGTATTACAGTTTCCACAAAAATATTGTGCAGCACAATTGTTTTCAACATTGATAATAATCAGAACCATCACTTGAGCACCAATAATAACTAATTATTCCACATGTTTGAGCAGTAGTGTATGTGAAATGATAAACACGTTAGTGATCAGTACAGTATGTCGCTGTTCTTCTGAACTGAACTGTAATGGATCTGATTGAGTTCTGATGCGTTTCATGTCATTATAGTGACGCTGCAGCAGAAGTGCGTCTATATTTTGTTCCTGATGCTCACGAGGTGTCGTCTGTGGCGCTTGTGATCCTTCTAGTGTGAATTTGGACGCATCACGTTTCCAAAATTGAGTTTGCACCCTTTATTTAGTAGCCCAACTATGTGGCATATGAGTATGTTTTTCTTTTTAAGTGATAGAAACAGCTCTTATATTTCTTATGCATGTGTTCTGAATACACACACACACACACACACACACACCCACACACACTACCAGTCATAGCTTTTTGAACAGTAAGAACAGTAAGCAATTTATTTCTGTGATGTGCAGCTGTATTTTCAGCATCATTACTGCAGTCTTCAGTGTCACATGATCTTCAGAAATCATTCTAATATGCTGATGTACTGCTCAAAAAACATTTATAATTTTTCAGGATTCTTTGATGAATAGAAAGATACAAAGATCAGCATTTATCTGAAATAAAAATCTTTTTTGACATTATACATTATAGCATTCAAAAGCTTGGAGTCAGTAAAACTTTTTTTTGGCGTGGGGATTATAGAAATTAATATTTTTATTTAGCAAGGATGCTTTAAATTGATCAAAAGACACATAATGATAAAGACATTTATAATGTTACAAAAGCTTTCTATTTCAGATAAATACTGTTCTTCTGAACTTTCTATTCATCAAAGAAACCTGAACAAATTCTACTCAGCTGTTTTCAACATTGATAATAATCAGAAATGTTTGTTGAGCAGCAAATCAGCATATTAGAATGATTTCTGAAGATCATGTGACACTGAAGACTGCAGTAATGATGCTGAAAATACAGCTGCGCATCACAGAAATACATTACAGTTTAACACATATTCACATAGAAAACAGCTGCTTTACATTCTAATAATATTTCATAATTTTACTGTTTTTGCTGTAATTTGGATCAAATAAATGTGGGCTTAGTGAGCAGAAGAGAATTTTTTAAAAAACATTAAAAATCTTACTGTTCAAAAGGTCGTGTATATATATATATATATATATATATAGTGCAAAGTTTCAACATTTACAAAGATATTTTGTGGATTTTTGAGTAAACATGAATGCAGATTTGCAGAATATCACACACACACACACTGAATCTGTGACACACGTGAATTTGCCGTCATGTTCTTCAAACTGTTCATGGTCTCTTTCAGGTCCAGCTGTTCAGCGTCAAGTCCAGAACGGGCCGAGTTCAGAAGAGCTGGAGGTCCAGAGACGGTGAGACACACACACACACACACACACACACAGAGCTGTGATATCTCACTATATATGAGCTGTACTGTATAAATCACATTCACACACATATTTACCAAACTGATCTCACTGCAATATGGACACTGTCTTGAAAACAGTTGTGCGGCCCAATTTTTTTTTGTGGAAACTGATACATTTTATTTTTCAGGATTCACAGATGAATAAAAAGTTCAAAAGAACAGCATTTATTTGAAATAGAATCATTATAAACATTATAAATGTCTTTACTGTCACTTTTGATCAATGTAATGCACCACAGATGAATAGAAGCGTTAATTTGCACTCATATATGAATCGGCACAGCTGTTTTTGCTCTGCTGCGGTCAGTGAAACACACACACAGTCGCCCTCTGCTGGTCACAGGAAGCAGCAGCTGTTCTGCCGTCCCATCATGCATCTGGAAAATTCCACATCTCTCACTGCACGCTTCCCGCATCAGGAAACCCAAGAGCATCTGATCGATTCTCATCATATCGCTGTCAGACTCGTTATTAGATCAGATATGAAACACGGCACCATGTTCCCAAAAGTGCATTAATACTTCTGTTCATCATTAAAGTACTCAAGAGCTGTGTTGTGGAGTAACTAGTTACATGTAACTAAATTGTGTAATTTAATTACAAAATAAATGTATTTGTAATCAGTTACAGTTAATGTGTTATTAAATTAGTTACTTTTGAAAATGCTAATGATTACAAAGAGGGTTACATCTGAATATTTTCACACACAAACAGATTTAATTGAGTTCTTTCCCAAATTTCATTGACTGCTTTAAAATAGAGTTTAGGACACAGAATAGAACACATAACTCTTTTAATTCCTATTTGGGTTCATGTTTATGCTTTATTTTTTTAAGATGAACTGTTTTTTCTCCAAGGTATTGTTAGATGCCAGTGTTTTCTGTCATAACTATGCAAAGATTTGATTTCAGAAACAGCATCATAGCTATTAAACTATTTCTTGTTATGATTTTAAATCTGTATTAACCTCAGAACGATCTCAAAGTAAAAAGAGGAGCTAAAGTCTGATTTTGTGGAGGCTGTGCTTTAAAATGAAACTATTACAATCTTAATTAAAGTCAGGAAGGATTTTGAGAAGTCTGACAGTAATCAGTGCTGAGTTCTAGAAGGTTATTCCTGCCTGCTTTAAATGATTCAAAATAATTAACAGTTGAAAACATTAATTTAGTAAAGAAATTAAAAAGGAATCAAATGTAATACTTCACTAAAGTAATTGAAATAGTTACACTACTTGTTACATTTAGATAGAGTAACTTGTAACCTGTTACATTTCCAGAGTAACCTTCTCAACACTGTCAAAAGTGACATTTATAATGTTACAAAGATTTGTTTCAAATAAATGCTGTTCTTTTGAACTTTCTATTCATCTGTGAATCCTGAAAAAAAAAAAAGTATCACAGTTTCCACAAAAATATTGTGCAGCACGACTGTTTTCAACATTGATAATAATCAGAAATGTTTGTTGAGCAGCAAATCAGTATATTAGAATGATTTCTGAAGATCATGTGACACTGAAGACTGCAGTAATGATGCTGAAAATACAGCTGCATCACAGAAATACATTACAGTTTAACAGATATTCACATAGAAAACAGCTGTTTTAAATTCTAATAATATTTCACAGTTTTTACTGTATTTTTGATCAAACAAATGCAGCCTTGATGAGCAGAAGAGACTCTTTGAGAAACATGAAACCTCTTGAGCGTTAGTGTGTGAGTGAGGTGTGTGTGCAGTGCATGATGGGTATGTCGGTGTGTGTTCATGTGTGTATTTCATCTCCGCAGGCAAATGGAAATGCAGCAGCAGCAGATGCAGGCTCATATCGAGCGGGAGAGACGATCGTCCAACTCAGGTCAGACGCGACCACTGAAACACTGGCACGGCACTGATCTGAATAATGACACTGTTGTCTTCTGCAGAGCTGCTTTACAGTGAAAGCATCATTAGCTGTGGTGCTGCTGTACTGTATGAAGTGATTTGTGTGTTTTCCCAGGTTCCCCGTTTCAGGGTCACCCTGTGGTGCTCTCTGTAGCTCCTCCCATTGTGGCTCCGCCTCCTCTGTTGATGGGCGGTCCCTGTCCCCCTCCTCCTCCCCCACCTGGGCCGCCGCCCCCTTCCGCTGGAGCTCCGCCCCCTCCTCCGCCTCCTCTGCCTGTGGGCGGGTACGGGGGTCACGCCCAGGACGATAGCCAAGCCCCCACGGGTCTGGCCGCTATGATCGCCGGAGCCAAACTGCGCCGTGTGCAGCGGGTGCGACATCATATCAAATTATATTTGTAGAAACAATATATTGTAGGTTTATGCATATAATATACAAACACTGAAATAATTTAAGACTCGATTACATCATTCGCGGTGCTTCGTGGCAGTGGGCGGAGCTCTTTTGGTGCATTTGCTCGCCGTGACTTTCTGATTGGTGGAATTTTCTGTACAGCATCATGGGTAATATTGTTTTTCACCACAGATTTAGGTGTTAAATGCAGTTATTTAAAAAATAAGTTGAATTTACGTGAACACACGGCTTCAACGAGAGCATATAACATCAAATAACCACCTTGTAGCTCATGGTAGGTCTGTCTTTAATGGTTTATAAGTTATAGTTAAAACAAAATAAATTGAGTTTTTGCTTCTGGAAAACACAAAAACACACATCTGGAGCCTTTGTTTTCGAGTCATTACACTGATGAGTTTGAGACTGTTTGTGAGTCTTTGTGACTCATTCATTATAAGCAATCCAGGGCTGCAAAACAATTAATCGCGATTAATCGCATCCAAAATAAAAGTTTTTGTTATAAACATAACATTTTTCTGAAATGTATACATGCATGTGTGTGTATTTATATATACATAATAAATATACACAGTACACACACATATATTATGTGAACAAAAACATTTATTTTGGATGCGATTAATCGCGATTAATTGTTTTGCGGCCCTGAAGGAATCGAGAGTCATTTGTCCATGATTCAGACTCCACCTTCATTGGCACTGATGGTTGCTTGAAGATCCTTTAACATTTATGGTATCTGCACAAAAGATTCTTTACAGTGGAAAAAGGTTCTGACTTTAAAAGATGGTTCTTCTGTGAAAAACCCCTTATGCACACTTTACTTTTAAGAGTAAACAACCCAAACTCCAAAAACACTTTCTCACATCAATTTCTCACTAAAAACATTCCCAAAGAGGCCAATAATATCAATGAATGTAGCAAAACAAAAAAACGGAGGCGTGTGATCATCAGGTAATGTGTTTGTGTTGATGTTTGTCCGCAGACGGAGGACAACTCTGCGTCCGGAGCCAAAAACGAAGCCAACCGGACCAGCGGAGGAGGTGGAGGCCTGATGGAGGAGATGAACGCGCTGCTCGCTCGCAGGTCAGAGACGACACACACAGCACACACGGAGAATAAATACACACCAGTAAACACACACACTTTACTTCTCATCACAGACGGAAAGCAGCAGACGAGAAGAAGGACGGAGAAAGCCAAAGCGTGAGTACAGAGCTGATGGAGATCAGATAACTGTGGTCCATTTTCAGTGACGTTTTTAGATTTGTATTTTTTATTTTAGTTTATTTATATAGCACATTTCATACACAATGGTAATTCAAAGTGCTTTACATGAAAGGAATTAAAAAAATTATTAACATTTTTTTAAACATTATTTCAAATGAATTAAAAGAGTTAAGAATTAAAAATGATTATATATAAAAGCATTTATATATATCAAAGATTTGATACACACACACATTACAGATACACATTATTGATCTGAATAATAATAATACATGATACGGACACATTTTGTGTCACAAATAAAAGCGTATCTTGATTTAAGGATATTTGCACCAGAAACCAAGACAAAAATACTGAGGAAGAACATGATTTTTTACATTGTTGGAAGATTTGAACATGAGAAAGTGAAGAATGTAAGACATAAATATTAATATTGTAACTTGCAGTGTAAAAATATTTATATATTTATTTATTTTGTGGATTTAAAACAATAATAATAATGTCTATATATGTGCAGCCCTATATATATATAATTTCATAATAAAAACAAAACACTTAATGAAAAAGATGTAAATATTTTATGTGTGCCTTTGTAAAAAAGTAATATATTTAAAATACATTTATTTCATACTAAGTATAGTTCAAATCTATTGACATAATTACTGACAGATAACTCAAGACTTACTGATATAAAAATTATAATTAAACTATTACTTATGCACAATGCACTAAGTCTAATATGCGTTTTAATGTCACTTTTGATGAGGATTGTATGATTTTTGATTAATATCAGACTTTAAATGCAAAGTGTACCTGAAGTAGTTCCAATATATTAAGTATATATTTAATTGTAATTCAGCACTACTTCCGCACAATTAAAGCGCATTAAGTACTAAATTAGTTGTTCCAATTTAGCAGACTTTAATTATACCAGGTTAGTATACTAAAAGAATAATTGCAGGATTACAAGTACATAAATATAAAAATGTATTTGTAGTAGACTTAGCATGAAATAAAAGTATTTCAGTATATTTATTTTTGACTAGGGTTAAGTTGCATGCACTTTGAGTGAGTGTTTGAGGTGTAACGACGGAGGAGTGTTGTTTTCTGGGAATGATTCTACTGTGTTTCAGGACGATGGCGCGTCTCGTGGACAGAACGCCGCAGGTACTTGTTCTTCTGAATGAGAGCAGTGCAGTAAATGTGTTTCTCAGGTGAGTGTGGATGATAAGGTCGGCTCTGGTGTGTGTCGTTCTGCAGACGGAGTGAAGAAGCCGTGGGACCGAGCCAATTCAGCCGAGAGATCATCGCTGGTGTCCAGGTCAGAAACACAACACCACAGTCCAGACACGCTGCATTCCTAATGGACTCGATGCAGAGTCATCGTTTACTCATGTTGAACACAGAAGAAGATATGATGATGATGATGTGTGTAACCAAACACTTTCTGCTTCCCATTAGCTGTGTTTCCATCCACCTATTATTATGTGCATTTTGGGATATTGCATAAAAAAACGCTGGATGGAAACGTCAAGATGAGCATAAATTCTAAAAATACTAAAACATAAAACTGAGCAACCAATGCATGGATCTCATTTCACAGCATCTAAAATTAGCCAAAGTGACCACTTTTCGTCTGCGCGCTCTGAAGCTCGTAATTTATCATATACACAAATTATTACATACAGTGCCTTCTACTGTACTGCAGCAAATTTAGTTTTTCTTCGTGATATTTAGCGCAAGTTCATCAGGAAGTGACGATTTTGCTCTCTTCAACTCACTGGATGGAAACGGTGCTTTATTCACAAATGTTTTATGCGATATTCCAATTTTGCGCGCAAGTTTAATTCGTAACTTTGGATGGAAACATAGCTAATGACTTATTTTTCGTACGATGGAAATCAGTGACTGTCGACTGGTACCAGAATTCTTTAAAATATCTTCTGTTGTAATAAAATAAAAAGAATTGATCAATATTTATTATTAATTCTAGCTGCACTAGTCTAATCAGCACTAATAAGAATGATTAATGCACACATTAATTATGTATTGATATATGCAAATAAGCAAACTTTTTATTTTATTACCAGAACTTACTATACACTATCAAAACATTAAGCTTCAGTATACTACAGTGTCGATTTAAGTCCATTTCCACCTTGGAATAAAAATAAAAAGGTAATTGTGAGTTTTGGACTTTCTTTTTCTTTCAATTCTGAGGAATAGAGATAAAAACATCACAGTTACCTTTTTGTGCTTTTTATTCCATTCCAAAAAATAGTGAAATGGAGACTCAGAATTCAGAGAAAAATAAAAGTCTGAGACAAAAAGCTGTAATTAACTTTTTCATTTTTTATCCTGTGACAGAAACAAGCTTTCATAAGTTGCTGATAATTTAAGTGTGTATAATATTATAAAATAAATGTAATTTTATATTTTAAAAACGAGCAAAAAACAATATTTGTGTAAATGTGTGGCAGGACATACTGTAAAAACACTTGATTACTGTTCACTGCTGGAAACAAACACTCACGTCTTCAGTGTTTGAGACGCTCCGTCATGTGATCTGATGTGATCATGTGATCTGTTATGATGTGATCTGTTATGATCATGTGATCTGTTATGATCATGTGATCTGTTATGATGTGATCTGTTATGATCATGTGATCTGTTATGATCATGTGATCTGTTATGATATGATGTGATCATGTGATCTGTTATGATCATGTGATCTGTTATGATGTGATCTGATGTGATCATGTGATCTGATATGATGTGATCTGTTATGATGTGATCTGATATGATCATGTGATCTGATATGATCATGTGATCTGATGTGATTAATGCAGTGATTGTGTCCATCTTTAGGGTTCGACCCGTGGGCAGCATCAGCGACTCAGACGCCTTAGACTTCGACAGAATGAAACAAGTAAAGATGATCCATATTTTACCACCAAAAACATACTATTATAGGTTTTATTAATCTATTAAGAATTTAATTTTAGTTAATAGTTTAGTAATTAAGTTGTGTTTTTGTCTTTTTTAGTAGTTTTGTAGTCTACATATATATATAAAATTATACATTTTTCTTTTATGCCTAAAATCATTAGGATATTAAGTAAAGATCATGTTCCATGAATATATTTAGTAAATTTCCTACCGTAAATATATCAAAACTTCATGTTTGATTAGTAATATGCATTGCTAAGAATTAATTTGAACAACTTTAAAGGTGATTTTCTCAATATTTAGATTTTTTTGCTCCCTCAGATTCCAGATTTACAAATATTGTCCGATCCTAACAAACCATACATCAATGGAAAGCCTAGTTATTCAGCTTTCAGATGATGTATAAATCTCAATTTCCAAAAAATTTAAATCGACCCTTATGCTCCAGGGTCACATATATACAGTATATATATATATAGTATATATAGTTTAAAAAAAATGATAAACTAAATAAAAATGGAAAATGTTGCCTTTATTCTATATTCTATTTTAATTTTACAATGTTTTTTTATATACTTTAAATTTTAGTTTTAGTTGACTATAATAACCCTGTTTCGGTTGCTTTAAATGCAAACGATGTTTTAATTGACAGGAAATCTTGGAAGAAGTGGTTCGTGAATTGCACAAGGTGAAGGACGAGATCATTGACGGTATGTTGTGTGGTTTATTCTCCAGTCGCTCAAACAGCAGATCTGCGACGCAGAGGTCATGGGTTCGAGTCCCAGGGAACACGAGAGATGACACAATGTAAAATGTGCATGTTAAATGCGGTGTAAGTGCATACATGTAAACAACGTGTGACAACGTGCCCCAGTCTGTTGTTATGTTCTGTATTATGTAATGCACTCGTGTCCGACTCTAACGACTGTGTTGTGCTTTATTTCCAGCCATTAGACATGAACTCAGTAGAATCAGCACCACATAATGTCCATCTCCTCCGAGAGCCCAACCCCTGCAGATCCTGCTGTAGCGACGCGAGCCGGACGTTACAGCCGTATTAAAGCGCACGGACTGACGGCGTCGCCGTTTTAACACGTCTGCAACGTCGAGGAACCCTGAGCGTGGATGAAGGACACTTGCACTGATCTTACCGTTCCTGCTGTACGTTGATTTTGGTGGCAGTCTTTTCAAAGTCTTTTGCAGAAACTGAAGAACATAGAAAAACATCTGGAGTCCTTTTATTTTGTCTGCATCATTATTGTTATTATTATTATTATTATAGGTGTAGTTGTAGTAGTAGTAGTGTTTTCATGTAGGCAGAGGTAGACATAGGAATTGACAATAATAATAATAATGATAATATGATATCATTGCACATCACTTCAGCGTTAGCCTTTTATATTTTTACCGTTTTCATTTTCCTTGAGATTCATCATAAGCACATTTCTCATTACCTCTGTTTTTAAGAGTTTTTTTTATCCTTTTTGCCATAACGATGTATTTTATCACTGAAGGAGGGTTTTTAAAAGCGTAGGCTGTTCTCGAGTTATTATCTGACGGACAAACATCACACACCAGAGTATTTGTGATCATGTTGTTAATAAAATGTTTATTGGCTGCGAGGATATGGTGAAGTATTGTTCTGTTTTATGATTTCTCTTTTTGACCAAGTGCTTCCTGGTTTGAAAAAAAAATAATAAAAGATATACATGACGTTTAAAAAGAAGTGAAATAAAGTGTGAAGGTTGTGTTGGATGACGGTGCCGGTGTGTTTCATCTGCATGTGTGCATCAGACAGAAATCAGATCCGTCACGAACACGTTCATATGTGAGCTATTCAGACATGACAAATACATCCATCTCTGTTTAAAGAAAACCTGACATAGACGTTCATTTTCATTGACATCTTCAGAAAAAATTGACATTAGAAAAACCCACAGACTGACATATTACCATCATAATTATATTTTAATAATAAGCCTTTCATCATTTTATTTCATATTTATTTTTACATTATTAATACACAGTGTAAATCATTCATTATATTCAGACAATTTATATATTCATTTACAGTGAAATCTGGATTTCAAATAACAATAATAATGACATTTAACACAATCCATTAAAAGGTACAAACAAGCCACCCGTAAAATGAAATCAATTCATAACTGTGTCCCTGCAGCACAGAAGCAGTCATAAGCAGCAGCTATATCTGCAGCAATATCGGTCAAAATTATACATTTTTCTTTTATGCCAAAAATCATTAGGATATTAAGTAAATAATGTTCCATGAAGATATTTTGTACATTTCCTACTGTAAATATATCAAAACTTATTTTGTGATTAGTAATATGCATTGCTAAGAACTTCATTTGAACAACTTTAAAGGTGATTTTCTCAATATTTAGATTTTTTTGCTCCCTCAGATTCCAGATTTACAAATATTGTCCGATCCTAACAAACCATACATCAATGGAAAGCCTAGTTATTCAGCTTTCAGATGAAAAATGTGACCCTTATGGCTGGTTTTGTGCTCCAGGGTCAGTGTATGAGAAGTGGAGCGGTTGCGGCTAGAAGGGATACAGCTCCGACCGGAAATGAACTATGAAATTAATTTTCTACCTATTAGATTGTGTTTTATTAACATATACACCAACCCCTTACAAGAATTAAAAACTAGTAGATATTGTTGTACAGTGTGACAAAACGACGCTGTTGATGTGCGCATGCTCAGTAGCGCCATCCGTATCCCTTCAGCCTTCACCAAGCGGAGCAGTGTTGCCAAGTCCGCAGCTTTCCCGCGGAATTGTGCTTCTGCAACAGTGTTGCCGCGAGCTGTGTTTGATGTCCGCGGGTTCTCGCGATATTTCCTAGCGATGAAGAGAAGCGTTCTGAACCTTATTCTGTGGCCATCTAGTGGTCATAACGATGATCAGCGCCTCGCTGTGCTGTGTTCCACTTCATCTGCTTCTACAAACGAGTCTTAGTTTTGTTGATAGTCATTCATTTCTGTCTGTGCACCACTAAAAGAAGTCAAATAAGTCAAACATCAGCTAAATCTAATACTGAAGCAGTCACGGTTTTTTAACTAATTCAAACAAAGTTAACATCAAATTTCAACATATATACATAAAGGATTTTCACATTATAACATGACCATAAACATTCAGAGAACTGAAGAAAAAAAGATGTTTCTTGCTTTTCCCTGAAGACATATTCAAAGAATACAAAACTTTACAAAAAAAATTCTCCATGAAATTGAACAAAATTCCATTCTTTTTGTTATTAATTAACACTAAGGACTTTTTAACGATTCCGTCTCTATTAAGAATAATTCACATTTGGTTATACGCTTTGCAAATTTTTGTTTATGGATGTAATATTTACCATGCAAAATGTAAAAGTTCAGAACATATTTATACATTTTGCATATAACATATTTTAAAGATCATTTATAATTAACATCTCTTGGGGAAAACTGAAAAATAAAACCTAACATCAGACCAACATTTCAAAGATAAGTCACAGCTTTAAAGAAATCTTCCTCCTGTTCATCACTAAAACTGCATTTGTTTCAATGATAGGAAAACTTTACATGGGTAGATTTTGTGGAGTATTTTAAATTGTGCCTCTTTAACTTTATTCAGAATTTATATGGATTTAACCATGCAGTCGCTGAAGCAGTCACGTGGTTTTCAGGCGAACGAACGTCATAGATCACGTGCTTTTGGCAAAACGAATCAAGCTCCGATACAGCGCTTCAATGTGAAATGGGTTGTTTTTTTGACGTTGAACATAACATCGCTAATATTTAGCGCCTGCGATGCGAATTGTACCGGGGAACCTCGCCAAACAACGTGTATCTTACCCCCCAGAACGCGATTTTTACCGGGGGAGCCCCCTCGAAACGCGAATCTGGGCGGGTTTTGTTGCGGACGCCTGGCAACCCTGGAGCGGAGAGTTATTTGTGTTATCGGAGTGAACGCGCTGCGGGTTTCAGGGGGTGTGTGAGAGCGTTGCGAGCGAGCGAGCGAGCGTTGAACGCCACAGCGGAGGCGAGCGAGGCGGACTCGGCGAACATGGCATCCGGCGAGACGCTGTACATCGAGGCGGACGGCTCGGAGATGCCCGCGGAGATCGTGGAGCTGCACGAGATCGAGGTGGAGACCATCGAGACCACGGTGATCGGCGACGAAGACGACGACGACGAGCAGCAGCCCATGATCGCGCTGCAGCCGCTGATCACAGACGACCCGAGCCAGCTCCACCAGCACCAGGAGGTGATCCTGGTCCAGACCCGCGAGGAGGTGGTCGGCGGCGACGAGTCGGAGCTCCGCGGGGAAGACGGCTTCGAGGAGCGGATCCTCATCCCGGTGCCCGCAGAGGAGCACTACATCGGGCAGACGCTGCTCACGGTCGCGGGCAAGAGCTCCGCGGGGCGGCTGGGGAAGAGAGCGGCGTCAGGGGGCAAGAAATCGGGCAAGAAGAGCTACCTGAGCGCGGCGGAGGCCTGCGGGAGGAAATGGGAGCAGAAGCAGGTTCAGATCAAGACTCTGGAGGGCGAGTTCTCCGTCACGATGTGGGCTTCGGGTGAGTCCCTCGGCAGGCAGGGCGTTGCCACTCCGCGCTCGGTCTTCTCTGCGGCTCCTCGCACCGTGTGTTTATGTTTTGAACGGAGGCCATGTTTTGGGCTGTCGATGGGCGCCGCCATGTTCCCCGATTCCAGTATGGCGGCCCTGGAAAGATGGCGACGGCGCGGCGGATTGGAGATGGCGCGAGCGCGCTGCGGCTGCATCTTGTAGGCCGCGAGGCGAAAGCGACCGTTAAAAACCGTTAAACGCGGATTTAAAATTTCGGCTTCAGCGGGAAGCGATCGCGCGCCACTTTGGATTTAAATAGTCGTTAAGGTGTGACGCTTGTTTATTTTATTTTAGCGTTTGGAACTGTTGTTGTCTGTTAAAGCGTTACACCGTGTCCTAACTACACGCGATAAAAGGTATCATTTACATATTAATCATAGTTTTTGTCCTTACCAGCTGCCGAAATTTCTATTTTAGAAACGGTTTCTATTTCAGTGACGTCGCCTGGAACAAACAACAACAACAACATTCAAACTATGACGGTGATAATCTCAGGGACTGACTATGTGCTTTGTTCAATGCTAAACGTGTCTAATGTGAGTTTGAATATCATTCTGAGTTACATTTATAGCCATAAGGAACGCAACAGCAGTTAGCTTACCTCAGATGTTAAAAATAAATTAAAACAAACATGTAAGTTAAAACTGCGAACCAATAAGCGTATTCCATAACAAAGATGGTATCAGTCACTCAGTATGTACATTTAATTTTGTTAAAAAGGTTTAATATTTATGTATTTGATCATAAACTTATATTTCCTTGTGATTGCAGTGCGCTAACAGAGAGGCTCCGCCCACACACGCGTCTGATTGGCTGCGATGTTTGATTGATTCTGTCGCTTCGCTTCTAGTGTGCACTCGAACTGTTTGTCTCTGGAATATTGACGCGTCGCGTGTAGTTAGGACACAGTGTTAGTTCACCCAAAAATGAAAATTCTGGTCGTTCCAAACCCGTAAGACCTTCGTTCATCTTCGGAACACAAATTAATATATTTTTGATGAAATCCGAGAGCTCTCTGATCCTCCAGCGTAGCAAGGAGATTGTTAAATTTGTGTTCCGAAGATGAACGAAGGTCTTACGGGTTTGGAACGACCAGAATTTTCATTTTTGGGTGAACTATCCCTTTAACTCATTTGAAGCCATCTGTGTTTCAGATGACAAGAAGGACATCGATCATGAGACGGTGGTGGAGGAGCAGATCATCGGGGAAAACTCTCCTCCGGATTTTTCCGAGTACATGACGGGAAAGAAGCTCCCGCCCGGCGGAATCCCGGGAATCGACCTGTCAGACCCGAAGCAGCTGGCAGAGTTCGCCAGGTCAGAGACGCTCACCTTTACTGCCCCATTAAACCATAAAGCCAACAGATTCAGTGTTTGGTCCCAGTAGGTGTGTACTTCAGGGTCAGAAATGAAACAAAGTTCTTCAGATGTTCAAATGTGACCCTGGACCACAAAACCAGTCCATTTTTTGAAATTGAGGTTTATGCAAGCTGAATAAATAATCTTTCCATTGATCTATGGTTTGTTATGATCGGACAATATTTAGCTGAGATACAACTATTTGAAAATCTGGAATCTGAGGGTGCAAAAAAATCTAAATATTGAGAAAATCACCTTTAAAGTTGTTCAAATGAAGTTCTTAGCAATGCATATTACTAATCAAAAATGAAGTTTTGATATATTTACGGTAGAAAACTTACAAAATATCTTCATGGAACATGATCTTTACTTAATATCCTAATGATTTTTGGCATAAAAGAAAAATGGATAATTTATACTGCTCTGATGTATTGTTGGCTATTGCTACAAATATACCTGTGCTACTTAAAGGCCCGTTCACACCAAGAACGATAAAGATATAGTTCTAAAAATCATTCTCAATATTAAAGAGTCCACACCACAGCTATAACGATAAAGGCACAGAGAAACGATATTGTTGGAATCACTTCCAGAACAATTTTTTCCAGCTGATGAACGATACAAACATTGACGGCCAATCAGAATCCATCCTGCGATAACGAGCTCAAGAATTTAAATCGGCAGACGAGCGTGTGCTTAGAATAAACCGACGATATCGTCCGCTGGTGTGGACGCTAATACCGTTATCTTTATAGTTACCGTTCTTGGTGTGAACAGGGCTTAACACTGATTTTGTGGTCCAGGGTCTCAAATGTGAGGGAAAATGTTCATTTTAAGGCAGCAGTTATTTACACTACGAAAATAGCAGAATTGTTTTAGCTATATGCTGTTTACACTAAGCTCAAATAGCTATAGATTCTATTGACACTGTGTTAAAATAGCAGGATTTTCTGCTGTAGCCTACTACTTAATGCAAATAGTGGCGATTATCTGCACCTCAGTATTGTAGTCCATTATAAAACAGCATGCAATAACAACGTATTCAGTGGAAATTATTATTTGATTTCAAATTAATAAATGGATGCACCTTATTGAGACAATAAAGCCCTCCCTACAGCTACCCTACCCAGCTTTTTGATTATTTCCTTAATGTTTATTGAAAATAAATGCCTTTCCGACATATGAGATTTGAAAAGAGAGGGAAAAATTTCAGCAATAGGCGGGTTCGAACTCGGGTTGATCGCGTCAAAAACACTACGCTTTACCATCTACGCCACTGGAGCTATTTTGTAGTGTTGTCTAGCCCAATCACACATTGGTGGGCGGAGTTAGTGTAAATGGCCTCTGCCAACAAGGCGGGTTATATGCACTTAGTGTAAATAGACACTCGGTCATTTTAATCGTCCCTGTTGTCTAATAGCGTACTTGATTTAGCTGTGATTTGTAATGTGTTGAGATGTCAGGTCATGTATTCGCAGTCTCAGATGCGTGAGTGTGACTGTGATGATAAACACTTTCAACACCAGCCTGACCGGGTTTCTGCGGCTGTTAAAAAGATCTGAAATCAGAGCAGAAAGTCTAAAATTCATAAAGTAATGGCATTAAATGTTGCATGCACGGCAAAAAAGTGCTGTTCTTCCTCTGTATTTTAGTATTGTTTTCCAGCACAAATATCTAAACATCCTTAAATCAAGACACATTTTCTGGAGATGCAGAATGAAGATATGAAGTCTTGTTTTATGAGAAAATGAAGTGAGTTTATGATTAAAACAAGAACAAATATCTGAGAACCTGTTATGCTTTGAATTAAGTTGATTTTTCTGACTCCACTTTTATTTGCACTGGAAAACAAGATATCACTCATTTTTTTGAAGTGTGATCATAAGATATTTATATTATAGTGTTTGGATCAGAGATATTCAAGCCGTTCAAGCATTTTTTTTTTTTTTTTTTATTTAATAGCTAATAGTGATCTGTTGAAAGATCAAAGCATTGCTGATACAAGATATTTACATTTAGAGATCATATTGACAATGCGTTCCAATCAATTTATTCCTTAAATTTTCTTTCCTTTGGTTTTATTCATATTAAATTGTGTATTTTTCAAGCAAAAATGTTAAGGTAGATGTTTTAGGGCTGTTGAAATGGTTAAATTAAATGTTAGTAATCAAAAAGCATGTCAAATTAATTGAAATTATAACAATTTATTAAATGTTTAATTTATCTAAAAAAAAACATGGGGCCCAATGAAATGAGTTTTATTGTTCTTAAATTGTTTTTGTTTTTTGCCTGGACTGCATTTTGATGGTTTAATTAAACTTTAATAATCAAAAAGCATGTTTAATCAATTGAATTCATAAAACTTTAACAACTCAGTAATTGATTAAAATCATAGGAAATCAAGATGTTTCCCTAATGGTCAACAACTAGCTGATGAAATTGAATGAGTATGTTTATATAATACCACTTAAATATAGAAGTTTGTTTCTGACCCTGTGTGTGTTTGTGGGATCATGTGATCTCTGTGTCAGTTTCATTGTACTTCCTGTAAAAATATCCTTTTGTTTTTATTCATGTTTAGTGTCTCTTTGTAAGATGTGCCTTTGTTTAGTGGATGTTCAGTGAGTCTGCGGTGGTTTGACGAGACGTTTACTGTGTTAGTTGTTTTATTTCTCAGCCCCTTCAGTCACAGCGGAGCTGGTTTTGCTCGGAGTCCCGTTCGGTGAGTTTTAGACTGAATCTCACACCTGAGGGCTTGTTATTGGTCACGAGAGTGTCTGGGGTCACGGGTGGAAGTGATCTGAATGTCCTCTGATACGCAGAGCATGCTGGGTAACTGATTTCTGATGTGCTTGTGTTGATCTAGAATGAAGCCGAGGAAGATCAAAGAGGATGACGCGCCTCGGACGATAGCCTGCCCGCACAAAGTGAGTGATTGAGTGCGTTTGTCTGTAAGCGTTAGGGGTGTGCGATATTGACGAAATATTATCTCGATATTTTCTGGGATTTTATTGATATCGATAATTAGACGATATTTTGCTGAGTGTGTTATTGTGCTGGTACCAAATGAATCTTTGCACAGCAGAGGAAACACAGAAGCTGCGTCTGAAGAGCTGTTTAGATGTATTTAAACACTGTTTAATGCAGGACATGAATGCTTTAACCTGCAATTACAAATGCATAAATAATGTTTTGATATATTAATCATAAAACGATGAATAGATACTTTAAATGTGAAATTAAAACCGCCAGCAGGTGGCAGCAAGTCATTGTTAATAAGTGAGTCATTGCGATTGAACCGAATCATTTAAACGGTTGATTCATTCAGGAACGAAACACCGTCATGTTGCTCCGAGATGCAAAACAGCGCTGTGGCAGTGTTTGGAATTATTTTTGTTGTCGAAATAGTGCAAAAACAGGAAATATAGTCTAAAACGCAAGTCTCGTAATTAACATCTTATTGAACTGTTGTAAAAAATCAATATCACGTTTGTAAACCTGGTCAGTTTTGGAGAAAAAACGGCACTCTTTGTGTGAAATTAATTTGGAGTGGTATGAATATATAAATTTTCTGCCTCCATGTCATGAATTTGTGGTCGTATATCGCACAGCCCTAGTAAGCGTCTGGAGACTGGAGCGCTCCGGTCACATGCTTCTCCTGTGTTTCTGACAGGGCTGCAGTAAAATGTTCAGGGATAATTCAGCCATGAGGAAGCACCTGCACACTCACGGCCCGCGGGTCCACGTGTGCGCCGAGTGCGGGAAAGCCTTCGTGGAGAGCTCCAAACTCAAGCGCCATCAGCTGGTTCACACCGGAGAGAAGCCCTTCCAGGTACGTCATCAGGCTGAGTTATTATGGGAACGCGAGCCAAATTAAACCTCCATGTCTAGACTACACTGTAAAAAAAAAAAAAAACTGGCAGCTGTGGTTTAACCGTAAAAAATACGGTAGCAACATTTTAGGTTTTATGGATTTAACTTAAACTTACAGTTAAATTACGTAATGTCATTAACTGATATAATGTTAATATACCATCCTATTGAAGTACTGAAATCTGTTTTGTAATACACTGATAACCACCAAAAGCAGGTGTTGATGAGTCACATGATGAACCAAAGCCCATCACAAGCAGCTTTTAAATATTAACATATATAGAAGGTGTACATGTCATTCACACAAACACTAAACACCATCATGGTGACGCACATGAAGCTGAAAGAATGCAATAAACATTAATTTAACAATATTAGATGTAACATACAACCCTAATGTACACAACTGATGAGAAAAAGCTAATAAACAAACGGTTATTTCAATGCAAAAACATCAAATGTAAAATTCTGGGAATGTCAATTTACGGTTATTCACTGTAAATTATACATTCCTTTTCACTTCCAAAAACACTATACTACGGTTTGAATGTAATGTCCAATACAGTTTAATTGTTTTACAGTGTACTGCTGGACCGTCTAGAAATGTTCTTCAGACAGCTGACTGCTCAGACATAGGGCTCTATGAAATACATCAGATTTGTTCTCAAATTTGGGGAAAATTCCCATTTAAATTTTTCTGTTTTAATGGTTAAATTAAATTTTAGTAATCAAAAAGCATGTCTAATTAATTGAAATTATGAAACATACACAATTTAACAGCAATATATTAAGTTCAACAAAAAATTTGAGGGCCCTTTGAAATATTTTTATTTTTCCAAAATTATGTTTCCCAAGGATTTTTTAGTTGTTGTTGCATTTTAACGGTGTAATTAAATGGCCTAATAGTCTAATCATCTTCATAAAACTTTTAACAACTCAAAAAATTAAATAATATTTTTACAATAACATGGCAGAATGAAAAATGTTTTACTTGTTCAGAAATTGTGTTTTAAATTTTTCTGGATTTATGATTTAATACAGATTTTTTTATCAATGACAGTGTTAATCAGGACATAAAACATGGGCCATTTAATTAAACTATTAAAATATAATCAAATGAAAATTTAACGATTCCTTTTTTTTTTTTTGTGCCAAACACAATGCTGCACCAGAGATTTACTGTTAAAATTAACATACTGATAAACGATTCTTGTTTTTTTTTTTTTTTAGTTGTAATGATATTATTATTATTATTATTACTATTACTATTACTTTGAGAAGTATATTCTACTGTACTATGATTAGGGCTGGGCCATTTGTTCTGATTTATTGATTAATTTCAATTGAATGTTTTGCCACAATTTTCTTTTTTAGAAATCGAGGAATTGTGAGAAATAATATCAATGTTATTTAATGTTGTAGTTACATTTTCAAGTGAACTAATTAAAAATGGTAAAAAATCAAAAATTGGTCAAATGTCCTGAAAAGCTATTACTCAGCCCTAACTATGGTAATATATTTATTTTCCAATTTTTTTTTTTCCCAAGTTGAAGCAAAGATTTATTTGGCGTGTTGCAGTGAAGATCTTTGAGTTCCTGGTGTTTGTTAGTTTTGTGAAGTGACCGTCTCTGACCGTCCTGTGGTTCTCTCCGTCTAGTGCACGTTCGAGGGCTGCGGGAAGCGTTCTCTCTGGACTTTAACCTTCGGACGCACGTCCGGATTCACACCGGGGACCGGCCCTACGTTTGCCCCTTCGACGGCTGCAATAAAAAGTTTGCTCAGTCCACCAACCTCAAATCACACATTCTGACACACGCCAAAGCCAAAAACAACCAATGAACTGCGGCGCGGCGTGTCCTCGAGCATCTAGTTATCTTACACGGACTCCAAGGAGGCTTCATAACGCAGCTCCCATCCACGGATGATGCTTTTTACCACAAAGACAACAAACCAGAACATCGGGACTGTCGCTTCATTCTTTTCCACTTTTACTTCGGTCTCTCTGGTCTTCATAGATATATAGCTTTTAATTTTCTATTTCTGCAAGTGTGCATATTGTACACTTATTTTGGGGGTAAGCCTGTGATCATGAATAATGGCTGAGCGTTTCACAGACGGGGTGATGATATTAGTTCCTGTGCGTTTCCTTCTTTCTCCTGTTGTTTTGTATGGTTGTGACGGAACAGTAATGATCTGCTGGACGCTGCGGATCCCGTCGACGTGTTGATCTGCATTTAGTCATGAGTTGCTTTTGTCCTCTCGTATCACACTTCAGTCGCACCACGGTAAACCGCAGTGTTCACTGGCGTTTTTTTTCTTTGTTAGAATGTATCGTAAAGGTCTAAACCATGAACTATCCTTTGTTAATATTTACACCTCACCTGTATTTCAGCAAACTACAATTAAAGAGGGAAAAATCAGTTTTGGTCAACTTAATTTGCCTTCCTGGAGTCCTGCTGACATCGTCAAATATTATACAGTCAAAACATTTGACAGACTTTTGTGTTATTTATATACTATTATGGTGTTTCTTAGTATTTATAACCTTTTATATTTCAGTTATACTTTTAGTAATTTTGTCTTTGTAATTATTAGTTAATGTGGTCCTCTGCATCTGTGTGATCTGGAGAATTCATTCACTAAAAATCACCAAAACAGCAGCGGATTCCAAAGTGAGAAAAGCTGCAGACTCGGACGCTTGATCTGATGAATGATCGGATGTTAATAACTAGTCTCTGCTGACCTCTAGTGGCCGGGCTGGTAATGACTCGCTCATCAGTCCCATTCATCATCATCAAGGCAGATCATTTGCATATCAGCTGCCTTAATGCTTTTTTAATGTTTGTCTGGTTCTCAATGACAGTGTAGTGATGATGAAACGCTTTCAGTCGTTCTCTGCTCTGATCCTCCAGCTACTGAGCTTTAATTAGCCCAGATTAATCATTTGACTTCGTTAAGACTCAACAGCTGCTTCACGTTCAGTGATACACACACACACACACACACACATGAATGTAACAGTGTTTGCGTTGCACATCATCTGCATTTGTCATAACATCACAAATAGATGTTCACAGATCTGCATGTGTTTGTAAGATGAAGGTCGGATTCTTTATCCTTCGATCACTCATGAATTTAAGACATAACTCGCATCCCATTTTTTCAAGACTGAAAACGTGAGGCTATTTTTAAACTCGGCTGCATTTTAAAGCCATAGTTCACCCAAAACTGAAAATATGCTGTAAAAGTGCTCCCCTCAGTTCATCTGAGATCAGGATGAGTGTGTTTCTTCATCAGGTTTGTAGAAATGTGTCTCTGCATCAGTGTCTCAGCAATGGATGCTCTGCAGTGAATGGGTGCCGTCAGAATGAGAGTCTGATAAAAACATCACAATAATCCACAGCACTCCAGTCCATCAGTTAACATCTGGAGAAGACAAAAGCTGAGACAAATATAATCCATAATAACGCTTCCTCCAGTGAAAAGTGTTCTGGTCTGAATCAGGAGAGAAATCTGCACGGATCAAAACAGCTCTAAACAAGCATGTGGCTGGATGTTGATGTGAGAGACGACAGCAGATGCACTTCTTCACTGCAGGAAGAGTTATTATGGAGTGACTGGAGTGCTGTGGATTACTGTGATGTTTTTATCAGACTCTCGTTCTGACGGCACCCATTCACTGTGAATGTGCAGTTGTTTTTCTGGATGATTGATGTCTGTGGAGCGTCTGGTTTGTGTTTGTTCAGATCAGGTGTGTGTTCTCTGTTTCAGTGTTTGGGTCGATTGATTTGGATATGAAGTTCTCCACAGGGATATTTATGCCTTCAGATGCATTATTAATGTTTCTCATGTTAATATTTCGCCGTGGTGCAGGTATTGCGTTGCGCTTGTGATGTGGAATAGTTTCTGTGTTTTTTCCTGCGAGCTCTGCTGTATTTTCGATGGGATATTACATGCAGAAATATGTTGCCAAGGTAACTGAGACACGCAGAGCTGCAGCAGATCCGCTCAAATCCCACCGAGGCGTCAGGAGCGCTAAAATAAACCTGCAGATCAGATCCATTCTGCCACTGATAAGACAATTAACACACATCAACAGATCAGCCACTGAAAATATCCTATAATAATACATTAGTCTCTTGTGATATGTGATTAATGAAATAAATATTGGACTTTGCATGTCTTATCAAACCATCAGCATTAGTCAAAGAATCCAGATCAAACTGAAAAGTGTTAAATGACACTATAAATGAAGTTATATATATAATTGAACAATTATGTAAATATGGAATTCAATTATATATACTGTGTGTGTGTATATATATATATATTAGTGCTGTCAAACAACAGCTGTGCTGTGCTGTGCTTGTTTGCATAATGTGTGTGTGTGTGTATATACAGTGGGTACGGAAAGTATTCAGACCCCCTTAAATTTTTCACTCTGTTATATTGCAGCCATTTGCTAAAATCATTTAAGTTCATTTTTTTTCCTCATTAATGTACACACAGCACCCCATATTGACAGAAAAACACAGAATTGTTGACATTTTTGCAGATTTATTAAAAAAGAAAAACTGAAATATCACATGGTCCTAAGTATTCAGACCCTTTGCTCAGTATTTAGTAGAAGCACCCTTTTGATCTAATACAGCCATGAGTCTTTTTGGGAAAGATGCAACAAGTTTTTCACACCTGGATTAAATACTGAGCAAAGGGTCTGAATACTTAGGATCATGTGATATTTCAGTTTTTCTTTTTTAATAAATCTGCAAAAATGTCAACAATTCTGTGTTTTTCTGTCAATATGGGGTGCTGTGTGTACATTAATGAGGAAAAAATGAACTTAAATGATTTTAGCAAATGGCTGCAATATAACAGAGTGAAAAATTTAAGGGGGTCTGAATACTTTCCGTACCCACTGTATATATGTGTATATATATATAAATACACACACATCCAGTATAGAATTTGAAAATATTTACTAAATCTTTTATATTATAAATAAACATTTTTAATATATAAACATAACATATTTTTCTGAAATATATACATATATAAATATACACAGTACGCACACGTTATGCAAACAAAAACTTATTTTGGATGTGAATAATCGCAATTAATCATTTGACAGCACTAATATATGTATTATAAACAATCTATAATTGTAAATAATACATTTAAAATAATTAAATGTAAATACTGGATACTTTATAATAATAAATATCTTAAATGACTTACAAATCCTCATTTGTAAGTCACTTTGGATAAAAGCATCTGCTAAACGATTAAATGTAAATAATATATCATTTATAATTTTAATATAAAGTCATTATATATATATATATATATATATATATATATATATATATAATTTTATTTATTTTTTAAATCAAAAATCAAATCTAATTATAATTTATGTAAATATAATTATAATTGATTTATAATGTATTTAATATACAATTTTAATATAACATTTACAAGTTGAATGTATATAAATGTGAATATAATAAAATATAATTATAATTTTAGTATATAATGCTACATTTATGTAAATAATATATAAGGCTAATATATTTATTGTAGTATGGAATTTATATAAAATGCAATGTTAAAATAATAAAATTCTAACTTTAATATATAATTTATGTAAATAAAATTATATAATTGATAAATGGACTCGTAAAATAATACATACTTTTATTATAATAAAAAATAGTCGTATTTTGTTTGAAACGGCTTCGTTAGCCGTGAAAGTCTCTTCGGTAAGTCTTGTAATCGCCTGATGAGTCCAGGGGCATTGTTTCAGAGTAAATGCAGTCAGCTGCGCACGCGCTTCAGTGCATTTCTGAAGACACACGAAACCACGAAGAGCCAGAAACATTACGAGCGGATCTGAGAAAACCCCTTCAGAGCGCTTTTAACACCGCATTAAACACGTCATCCTCTAGTTCAGTATTAGACGCATCAGTTCCACACCTGATGTCAGTCTGTTGTTTTTGGTGCATCATTTATTTGATTTTTCTTATTTTCTATCTGAGGCTAAAACTCAACTCGGGGTCAAAGGTCACGATGCAGACCTGAGTTTCTGATCACATCGATTGTGCAGCGTTTCACTTCCTCGTGCTTTGCATTCACGCCGCTCTTTCTCAGGAGGAGTAATCACATTCAATATTAACCAGGATGTTCATTCAAAGCACATTTTCCTCCGTTAATAATGCATATGCTTGGAATTGCTTCTGCGCATATTATGATTCGTTGTTTATTTCTCTCCGCAGGTATGAGGATTCTATTGTAGAATAGAGTTTACTGTCTGTCCTCGTCACAGCCGCTTAATTGGCTCATGAATAATTCAGCTTCGTCATTCTTTCTCTGGCACTTTAGAGAAAATAATACAAACCACTCAAAGTCTCCATGAAATCAAACAGACTTTTTAAAATCCTGCTCATGCTTTGCTAAGCCTGTTCTCGGCTGGATTTAAAGGGACAGTTACAAGGTATATAACTGCATTTATAACATCCTAATTAATTCACACATATGATGTTTGGTTGGTTTAATTCAATTTTTCAGATTTAGAAACACTTCTCTTCAAATATTGTGATTTATGTATTTCTAAGAATGAAAATATGTCGTTAAATGTATGAGACATCACAACATGATTTGACTGAAGCGACAAATGGGTCAAATTAAGCATGTAAATCAGTTAATCTAACATGTTCTCAAAACATGGAAAGGTTAAAAAACTTATGAGCAATAATGTTCACAAAATAGAACTTTTTTTTTTTACTTTTTAGCTGGATGTTTAATGTTTTTTAAATGATACTACTCATTTCAGAGAACATTCTAAAGAAACGTTTCTATGTTTGCACAATAAAAAATAATAATTTTCATATAACCAAGAATTAAAAAAACATTTTGAACATTCAGAGAACATTAAGAAATAACGCTTTTATAACTTAATGGAGTGGTTAAAAAGTAACTCAAAAAAAGCATTAAAGTTGAAATTGGTCAAATTATTTTGACGAGTTAAAGTGAAACATGGAAAATCATGTTACTATGACTTATTAATCACATCGGTTTTTACAGTGTATTTTTGTTAGCTGGCCAGATATGGTAAAATGCATATAGTTATCCTGTATTTCCTTTCAAAAGCGATTGCATTAAATAGAACGACCATCTGAACACGAAGCCTCCTGAAGATGTGGCCTTTCCACAAGAGCATCTTTTATTAACGTGAGTCTTCAGGATTCACTCGAGACGACACACAGAGAAACGTCACAGCATTTTAATATCGATAACGAGCGAGAGAAAGCAACAGAAAGACTCCGCGTCCTCATAGGCATGAATTTATGAATCGTTAATTGAGATGGCATCCATCGACGGCTCGATTTAACAAGTCATTCCATCACCTGATGCGCTTCATATCTGTCCACAAGAGTGAAAATCACACGTCACAGCTTTTCTCTTAACCCTCATTATGCATTCAATATCTGTAGACTGTTTTTGCATTCTGGGTCATTAAATCATAAAGAATCATAAAGGGTCATAAAGAATCATTAAAATGTCAAAGTTTTGAATGTTATTACTGTATTTACTCCTTTTTTGTTAATTAAAAATTGAGAAAATCTTTGAAATTTATAATTACACATAAACCTATATATATATATATATATACACACCCTACAGCAAAAGATAGAAATAACTGACTTAAAACCATTTTTAGCTGCTGAAAATATTAGTGTTCTAATAATTTTGGCCACCGCTGTTCATATATTCTTTTTCAGTATTGATGAATTTTTATTTGAATATATCACTGTATGAAATTTATAAGAACATATAATCAGTGAATTGCCAGAATTAACTCAGAATTTAATTCAATTCCTTTGAATTTCGAACTCATGATTGCTCAAAAACAGTCCACATTTATGAAAATCCACATATTTATTTCAAATAAATAGCAAAACCACAGAAATATTACTCTTAAAAGTTTCAAGCAAATAAATTCATTTTATTTGCATAAACCTGATCGCTTGATAAAAATCAATGCTGTTTTTCATTCTGCAATGGTTCGTCAATAGAAGCACACATTCGTTCATTTGCAGTCTGATGTGAGATGTGTGGAAAAGGCTAAGTTTATTTTACAAAGGTTTTTGACACTAATATAACTTCATAGATAATTTCACAAAAAGTAGTTTTGGCACCAATGCTGCTCCATACGTAACCGGGTCGAAATGACCTTCATTCCCTTACTAAAAGCTATGCATTTGTTTAAAATAATTTTTTATGCATCCAAAACAGACCCAAATGCATTATGAGGGTTAAGAACAGACCTTAAAGACAGAGTCCTTATCCTTCTGTGTTTGTCTTCGTTCTGGAGTGAAATGTTTGAGAGGTAGGTGGATCGCAGGCCTCCTGGGACCAAACTGCTCTTCTTTCATCACCTTCATGCCGTTCCTTTGAACAAACACAAGAACTCGCTGCTCCTGAGGAACACGAGCATTAACACGTCTAAAAATAATTAGCCAGTGCTGTGGGCTTTCACTCCCAGACCTTCTGCTTCATCAAACACATCCTCTTCAGCCAGTCAGCTGCATCTCTGCAGGAACGCATGGATCCTGAGTCACTTCTTTAAGATTTGTGTTTAAATATCCGAAGGAATAACTGAGCAGCTACTGTAGATCTCGTCTGAGATTCCTCAACATCGTCAGCGCTGATTTACATATTAAAACATTTTAGCAGAAGATTACACTCTCATTAGAAAGGACATTTATGTCTAATGAACAAGAGGCGATGTGATTTGAAAACGATTTGTCTTTGCACTGAGCGCAATGCACTTCTTGGCCTCTGAATAAAACCATTTTGTGAGAAATCTCTACGATTATGTTTGCGAGTCTTAATTCGCTCTTCCACAAATTAAAGCCTAAAAGCTCTTAAACCAGAGCAGAAAGTCTTAAATTCATAAAGTTGTGGAATTAGATGTTGCATGAACTACAAAAAACAAAAAAAAACAATCATCTTCCTCATTATTTCTGTCTTGTTTAACAGCACAAATATCTAAACATCCTTAAATCAAGACACATTTACTGGAGATGCAGAATGAACACATGAAGTATTGTTTTATGAGTTTATTATTAAAACAATAACAAAAATCTGCCAATGGGGAATGAAAACTTGATTTTCCCTTTAATTTAAGTTGATTTTCTGAGCTCGTTAACAGATATTTGTTTTTCTTGTGATCATGAACTCAGTTCATTTTGCATCTTCAGTAAATGTATCTTGATTTAAGAATCTTGTAGAATTATTTGCACTGCAAAACGACTGAAATACAATTTGTGTTCCCTTCAATTTATTCTTTAAATCTTCCTTTCTTGGTCGTAAAAAGGTCTTAAAGTCTTAAATATGCCTTCATAAAACCTGTATAATTTTTCAAGCGTACGCACCAAAGTATAGTCCATTTACACAATTCTTCAATATTTGCCGCAGATGTTTTGCTGCCTTTTCCGTCTTTTATTATCAAACACACAACGCATTGCGAGTCATATTGAACAAGAACACGCGTATCATTTTCACATTTTATTTTACACAACGTAACATATTTGTATGCAGTGTTCGTGTATTATCCCATAAAACAAAGAAATATACAAGTCGTAGTATTGTTTTACTATATGCAGGAAACAGTATTTAATTTGTGCTTAAAAAACATCGTCCCCTCCGTACGTCTTGACACTTGACAGTCTGATATTATAACACACGTACGGTGGCCTGAAACGCTATTAAAAACCACAGAAGTGAAGTGCAAAATCCTCCATTATAATGTGCTTTCCAGAACCCACTCGGACTGGGACAGCGAGGATCTCCCGTTGCGAATCTCGCCCGAGTCCATCTGGGGAATATCGCCGCCACTCATGGATAAACTGCGTTTGGAGCGCAGCGGTTGCGCGTAGCTCGCGTACGCCGGCTGTTTGCAGGAGTTTACGTTGAGCGAGTGACGTCGACTGACGCGCACGCAGCTAGCCGGGATCGTCTGATAGTTGTGGAGGCTCTGGAGCTGCGCTCTGCGTGACGTCGGCGTCACTATTGTGGAATAGGCGCGTACGGTGGGACGCACCTTGGCCGAGTTGTTCCTGTTGGTGTTGTCTGGCTCTACGTCGACTTGCGTGTCTGTGCGCGACGGACGGACGGGACTGGGAGACGCCGGATGCCAACTGTGGCTAGCGGCGGACGTGGTGACGGTGCAGTCCGGAAGAACCGGCTTGGACGCTCGGGATGGGACGGATTCACTCTGCGGCGACACCTTCCGACACGCGTCCGGACCCAGAACCTGCTTGGACATGGATTTGATAATTCCGCAGACCTGATGAGAATGAATGGATTAAGACATATTAAAACATTTCTCCCCAGTTTCATAGACAAGGCTTAATCCTAGTCCCAGACTTAAATGCATGTCTGGGTAATTTCAACTGAAAGAAACTTGCTCTTGAGTGATCTTAAAGGGGTCATCGGATGCCCATTTTCCACAAGTTGATATGATTCTTTAGGGTCTTAATGAAAAGTCTATAACATACTTTGGCTAAAATATCTCAATGGTAGTTTAAAAAACACCTTTTTGCCCTGTCAAAATCAGCTCTGTTTTCAGCGAGCTGTCTTTTAGTCCATGTTGCTTTAAATGCTAATGAGCTCTGCTGGCCCCGCCCCTCTCTTCCGTGGAGTGACGAGCAGACTGTAAACTTCAGCCGCAAATTAGCACATTATTAGGAAAGGCGACTTGCAAAGATTCATAAAAAAACCTTATACTCACTTCTTCTGTAGATAAAGCTGGATCACGAATGATTCGCGCGAACATAAACACATTTATGCAGATCGGGATCAGCGCATTCCCTTAAAAACGAAAGTAACGTTAATCCTCTGCGTCTTCAGCGGCTCAGATGTCGGGAGTAAATGACGACTGCTATATTCATTATTACATCCAACAGCAAAACACCTCAATCGCTTAATCGGAGACGTTCTCGTCCTCCCCTGCTCCGGAGTGGACACAATGGCGGACAGCTCTCAGCTCACTCAGGGCGGGTCTAAGGTAAGACGGACTTGTCAATCAACTATCGTGGGAGGGGCCTGTACAGAACTTCGTCATTCTGACAGGAATCTCAGAACAGCCTGATTTGAGAAAGGGGATTTTAAAACAGGGATTTAAATAAAACCACTGGGTGGATGTTTATCATTATAGGATGGATGTGTACACACTTCCAACATTTATGTTCAAACAATTTGTAAAGTGAATTTTGCATCCGATGACCCCTTTAAAATATGTCAGATTCATTGTTTTGCCTCAAGATGCACACCAGTAATGTTTTTATCTAAGGCATATTTATAAAAGCTACTTAAATGTCCTGTTTGAACTATGGCCTAATCCTGGCTTAACCTAAACCCTGTCTGTGAAACCAGACCTTAAACACAAGATTAGGCAAGGCAAGTTTATTTATATAGCACATTTCATACACAATGGTAATTCAAAGTGCTTTACATAAAAGGAAGTGAAATAGTCATTAAAAATAATAAGAAATTAAAAATAATAAAAATCAACAATAAAACAAAGTGATTTAAAAATTCATTTGAAAAGAATGTAAAACATTTAAGAATAGAAAGTGATTATACATAGTGCAGTCAGTTGGGACGTAGCACAGTGCTCATTCAACAAATGCACAGCTAAACAGATGAGTTTTGAGTCTGGATTTAAAAGTGGCTAATGTTTTAGCACATCTGATCTCTTCTGGAAGCTGGTTCCAACTGCGGGCGGCATAATAGCTAAAAGCAGACTCCCCTTGTTTTGTGTGAACCCTTGGTATTTCTAACTGACTCGATCCTAATGATCTGAGTGGTCTGTTAGGTTTATATTCAGTGAGCATATCTCCAATGTATTTAGGTCCTAGGCCATTTAGAGATTTATAAACGAGTAAAAGTGCTTTAAAATCAATCCTAAATGTAACTGGAAGCCAGTGTAAGGACCTGAGGACTGGTGTGATATGCTCAGATGTTCTGGTTCTAGTCAGAATCCTGGCAGCAGCGTTCTGGATGAGCTGCAGCTGTCTAATGGTCTTCTTTGGAAGGAGACCATTACAATAATCCACCCTGCTGGTGATAAAGGCATGAACCAGTTTCTCCAAGTCTTGACTGGACACAAAACATCTAATTCTTGCAATGTTTTTGAGATGATAGTATGCTGATTTAGTTACTGCTTTGACATGACTACTAAAACTAAGGTCTGTCTCCAGAATCACCCCAAGATTTTTGACTTGGTTTTTAGTTGATTGACCCCTAGAGTCAAGGTATGCATTCACCTTGAGAACTTCATCTTTGTTTCCAAATGCAATGACTTCAGTTTTCTCCTTGTTTAACTGAAGAAAGTTCTGGCACATCCAACAGTTTATTTCATCAATGCATTGGCAGAGGGAGTCAATGGGGCTGTAGTCATTTGGAGATAAGGCTAGGTAAATCTGGGTATCATCAGCATAGCTGTGATAGGCAATTTGGTTCTTTCTCATTATTTGACTTAGTGGGAGCATATACAGGCTAAACAAGAGCGGTGCAAGAATTGAGCCTTGTGGGACTCCGCATGTCATGGACGTCCACTTAGACTTATGCTCTCCTATACTCACATAATAACCTCTCCCTTCTAAGTATGACCTGAACCATTTGAGTACCATCCCAGAAAGCCTGACCCAGTTTTCCAGTCTCTCTAGAAGTATGTTATGATCAACAGTGTCAAACGCAGCACTAAGATCTAGTAGTACCAGCACTGATATTTTGCCAGAATCAGAATTAAAGCGAATATCATTTATTCATTCCAGGTATCCATTTGAGTTTAAGTAGTTGTTCAGCTGATTAAAAACTACCTTTTCAATAATCTTACCTATGAATGGAAGATTTGATATTGGTCTATAGTTGTTCAACATGGTGTTATCAAGATTGCGCTTTTTCAGAAGGGGCTTAACAACTGCAGTTTTCAGGGAGTTTGGAAAAGTCCCAGAAAGAAGTGAAGCGTTCACCACTTCTAAGAGATCTGCTTCTAAACAGTTAAGCACACTTTTGAAAAAAAGATGTGGGAAGTGTGTCAAGATAGCAGGTTGATGATTTAAAGTGCTGTACTATTTCTTTCAATCAATTGCTTCAAAAACAGACATAGTCACTTCTTTTTGAAATTGCGGTCGAATCTGTGTGACCTCTGCAAAAGTAGATATGCCAATCTCCTTTCTGATATTATTGATCTTCTCAGAAAAGAAGGAAGCAAACTCATTGCATTTGCTGTCGGAGAGCATTTCACTGGGAATCTGACTTGGGGGGTTTGTCAGTTTCTCCACAGTAGCAAAAAGAGTGCGAGAGTTGTTTAAGTTACTGTTTATAAGGTTTGAGAAGAAGGTCTGTCTAGCTGTGGCTAGTTCCACATTGAAAGCATGAAGGCTGTCTTTATAGATGCTGTAGTGAATTTCCAGTTTTGTCTTCCGCCACATCCGCTCAGCTTTTCTGCATTGTCTTTTCATACTCTGAACTGCAGATTAAAGGGATAGTTCACCCAAAAATGAAAATTACGCCATTAATTACTCGCCATTATTGCCCCTCGTGTCGTTCCAAACACGTAAGACCTCCGTTCATCTTTGGAACACAAATTAAGCTATATTTGTGACCCTGGACCACAAAACCAGTAATAAGGCTTTTGAGAAAGCTGAATAAATAATCTTTCCGTTGATGTATGGTTTGTACCATACATCAATGGAAGCATTGCTGTCTATGGAGGGTCAGAGAGCTCTCAGATTTCATCAAAAATATCTTAATTTGTGTTCTGAAGATGAACGAAGGTCTTACGGGTTTGAAACGTCACGAGGGCGAGTAATTAATGACAGAATTTTCATTTTGGGGTGAACTATCCCTTTAAACTCTCATTATTAGAAATTACATTTATTCCGAAAATTTGGAAACCTATATTAGATCACCTGGAAATATAATTGTTCCATATTAGTTACACTGTCTTTTATTTTTGTAATTTTCATTGGAATATTTTTTATTTATTTTTCGTGTTATGTTCTGTATACCTTCAAGAATATTCTGATTTGATTGACCTTTTAACATCATATGTATCAGAGATTTTTATCTCTGACAATTAATACTTTTTCAGTTTCCCTTTATTTTTTTATATTTATATCCGTGCCATACTACTGTTGTTCTTTTTGGACCATGCTTGTTGATCTAGTTTATATTTTATAAGAGAACTAAATAAAGTACAAAAAAAAGAAAAGAAAAGAACAGCATTTATTTAAAACATTAAAGAAAGTACATTTATGTCTAATGAACAAGAGGCGATGTGATTTGAAAACGATTTGTCTTTGCACTGAGCGCAATGCACTTCTTGGCCTCTGAATAAAACCATTTTGTGAGAAATTTCTACGATTATGTGTGCGAGTTTTCCTCTTGTTGTACTCTGTCTTAATTCACTCTTTCACAAATTAAGGCCTAAAAGCTCTTAAATCAGAGCAGAACGTCTTAGTAAGAAAAATATATACGTCCTGCGTCATCTGCCCGGAACGGCTTCCACCTACAACAGTCAGCGGAAGTGAGAGAAAAGTGTTTATTACATTTTAAATATGGATGTTTTTCTTACAAAAATGCATCAATTCACTACAGTAGGCCTTTATTAACCCCTGGAGACGTGTGAGGCATGTTTTATTATGGATGGATGCACTTTATTTGACTACTTTTGGAGAGTTGAACAGAAACACCCATTCACTGCCATTCTAACGCTTGGAAGAGTCAGGATCATTTTTAATGTGACTCTGATTGGATTCGTCTGAAAGAAGAAAGTCATATACGCCTAGGATGCTTTGAGGGTGAGCAAAACATGGGCTAATTTTCATTTTTGGTTGAACTAACCCTTTAAGAAGCACCCTCAGCGATTTGATTCTAGAGCCGGGCTGGTTATATCTCTTCAAAAATAATCGTAAAAAATGTTTTGAGGGTCGTAGCACTGCAAAAAATTATTCTCTTACTTAGTATTTTTTTCTTGTTTTCTAAAAATCTTGAATCAAGATGAATTTACTGTACAAGTAAAATTACTTAAGATATTATGTCTTGCTTTCTGTAAAAAAAATAAATAAATAATCAAATTTTTGTTAGTTTTTGCTTCAAACAAGCAAAAGTATCTGCAACAATGGGGCAAGAAAAATAATATTGTTTAGCCTTTGAATTAAGATTATTTTTCTTACACCATTGGCAGATATTTTTGTTTGTTTTAAGCAAAAACTAACAAAATTTAGATTTTTTTGATTTTTAGAAAACAAGACTTAATATCTTAAATAATTTTACTTAAGTAAATGCATCTTGATTTAAGAATGTATAGAAATTTATACTAGAAAACAAGACAAAAATAAAAAAAATTTGTAGTGAAAGCACTTTTTTTCGCAAAGTTTCATTCCTTACTAAAAGCTATGGATTTTTTAGAAGTGTTGATAATTGCGCAGACCTGATGCTCGGACTGCGAGCGCACATCGCCCAGCTCCAGGCCCTTATCCGCGCCCTCCTGCTGGCACACCCGGTAGCGCACGATGAGGAAGATGATGAAGGCCAGGACAGACGCCACGATCAAGCCGCCGATGATGACCACGATGGTGCCGCCGAGGAACTGCGACTGCATGAAGTGGCAGCGAAGGTACTGCGGCTCTGTGGCGAAGTGAACGCAGCCCACCACGCGTGTGGCCGTGAGCGCCGTCATGGCGTCGTCGTAAATGGCCAGAACGCAAAGATCGTACGTGGTTCCTGCTGCCAGGTTGTTGACCGTGATACTTTTACTGGTCGGAGGAATCATTCTGCAAGAAACAGCCATCAGCAAACATGCAGTCAGAAATATTGCTAGAACCAGTCAACGTGCATCATTCAGAACATAATTAATGAGCTGTTCTTCATCATATCTGACCCTGCAGCACAGAAGCAGTCATAAGCAGCACAGCTATATTTGTAGCAATAGCCAACAATACATTGTA
This sequence comes from Onychostoma macrolepis, assembly GCF_012432095.1. Classification (NCBI taxonomy): domain Eukaryota; kingdom Metazoa; phylum Chordata; class Actinopteri; order Cypriniformes; family Cyprinidae; genus Onychostoma; species Onychostoma macrolepis. Next base: position 32,034,577 of record NC_081174.1, on the reverse strand, counting down.
TGGGTCAAAATTATACATTTCTCTTTTATGCCAAAAATCATTAGGATATTAAGATCATGTTCCATGAAGATATTTAGTAAGTTTCCTACCGTAAATATATCAAAACTTCATTTTTGATTAGTAATATGCATTGCTAAGAACTTCATTTGAACAACTTTAAAGGAGATTTTCTCAATATTTAGATTTTTTTGCTCCCTCAGATTCCAGATTTTCTAATAGTTGTATCTCAGCCAAATATTGTCCGATCCTAACAAAAGATTATTTATTCAGCTTTCAGATGATGCATAAATCGCAATTAAAAAAAAAAAAAGACACTTATGACTGCACTGTAAAAAAAAGAAAAGAAAAAAAAGTTGAGCCAACTTAAAATGTTACGGCAACCAGCTTCAGCAGATTTTTGAGTTTTCTCAACTTGTCGTTTTAAGTTTATGCAACAAAAATGTGAGAATCTCCCACAAATATAAGCTGAGCAAACTCAAAAATCTGCTGAAGCTGGTTGCCTTAAAATTTTAAGTTGGCTCAACTTTCTTTTTTTTTTTACAGTGTGGTTTTGTGCTCCAGGGCCACATTTGATCCCATTAGGGATACATTGTAATGAGAAGGAACTTCTTTTAGTACCTTTGAGGAAGAAAAGAAATGCAACTGCAAGTACAACACGTTGCAAAAATGATTTTCAGGTAAAAAATGTAATTTATTAAAACGTCGCGGGAACATTGAACGTTGGAATGTCCAGTTTTCATGATTCTAACGCTATTTAAAGGTTACAAAAATGTTTCTTATATCATTCTCCTAACTGTATTGTTTCCCAAAATATAACGTGTTTTAACGTTTATTTTTAATAGTTTAATTTATTATACACCTGCGCGCAATCACAGTATTGAATGAGTCTTATGAACCGGTTCTTTTTAGTGAATCAAACCCGTACAGAGCAACCAGTGCAATCTGATTCCCAAACAAATGAATCTTATGAGCCGGTTCTTTTTAGTGCATAAGAGCGTGCTGCGCAATCAGTGTAGACTGATTGCCGTGTGATTTTTATGACTCTTCATTTTAGTGTTTCAAAACAATACAGCACGTCAACTGTAGTCTGATTCCTGAATGAATGACTCGTATGAGCCGGTTATTTTTGGTGAATCAAAACAATACAGTGCAAACATTGCAGTCTAATTCCCCCCCAAAGAATGACTCTGAGTCGATTTGTTTTAGTGACTCAGAACAATACAATGTGGCCACTGTAGCCATTTAATCTTGGTGAATAAAACAACTTAGTGTTATCCTGTGAGACTGAGTTATTGATTGGTTGTTCATAATAGCATGAAAAGACAAATGGAAGGGGACACAAATAAATTGAGTTTATGAGTAGTTAATCTTCCCTTTGAAGAGAAGACAAGTTGACAGATGTTTGTTCTTGTTTTAAGCTTAAACTCACTTTCTTTTGACAAATTTCTCAGAAAACAAGACTTCATATTGCAAGACATTTTGCTTCCCAACTAAATACAGTATATCTTAATTTAAGAGTGTTAAGATTTATTTGTACTTTTCTTTTAAAAGTTATATAAATGTTAGGACAAAACATTCTTAAAGTAATGTTTATGGAATGTTTTTATAACTTTATCAATATTTGGTGTATGTCCTCATAATGTTGAGAGAAAATCTCAAAACATCCTTCTGATGTTATTTGTACTTGATGAACATCTAAGAAATGTTTTTGTAACTTTTAAATGATGTTATAATCACAAGAAACCGGACATTTTAAAGTTCTTAGAATATTATTAAAAACTTTAAAATAAAGTTATATTTTGGGAAACAAAATTAGTAGAACCTTGAGAAATTTTTTTTTTTAACTTTAAAAAAAAATAAAAATGTAATAACATTTTATAAATCACACGAAGAAAACTCGACATTTTAGTGTTTTATATACTATTAAAAATAAACGTTCAAACACATATTTTGGGAAACAATATAGTTCGTAGAACATCGTAAGAAACGTTTTTGTAACCTTGAAATAATATTATAATCATGGCAAGAAAACTGGACATTTTAATGTTTTTAAGAAACATCGTACAGTTTTCTGTTCATGCAGACAGAAGAATGCATGTGCAAGGAACACTAACAGAACCAAACTTTATATGGCTTCGTCATTTAGAAAGTATTCCCAGCCCTACTCATCATCTGGATGGTGATTTTGTGAAGCTTATCTGCAGTTGTCGCACAGCCGTAAAGCCTCTGGTTCCCAGCTGCTGTAAATGAGACCCAAATCTCCCTTCATGAGCTGCTGAACCCCTCCAGACCGTTTAGATTACTGCTGCACTGTTAGTGCACTTTCTTCTTTCCTCCAACATCATTTGTAAAGTCTGTAGAGCCAGCTGAGCAGCTCTGTTTCACCAGATACACATAACAAACCTGCCGTACACTTAAAAAAAAAATTTTTGCAAACGTAAAATTTTAAGGCAACCAGCTTCAGCAGATTTTTGAGTTTTCTCAACTTGTTGTTTTAAGTTTATACAACAAAAAGTTGAGAGAACTCAAAAATCTGCTTGCCTTAAAATTAAGTTTGCTCAACTTTTTTTGTACGCAACTCGAATGTGTGTAAAGAAGCTTTAGCACGACACACTCTGGTCTTGTTTTTGTCTTTTAGGACAATTAATATCAATCTGACTGCACTGACACTATCGGATGAGAACAAAACTTGAACCCAGCTAATGTTCCCATAAAGTTAAAAAATGTTCTGAATGTTTTTTTCTTGGTTATGTGAACATTAAGGGATAATTCTAGTGTATCATTTTACAAATCATGTTACTTTTGAATATTCTGAAACAAGTAGCAACATTTAAACATCTAAAATGTTAGACAAACGTCCAACTAAAATGTTTCAGGAAGAGGAGTTCCATGAACTATGTATAAATGATGTTTTTGTGTTAATGTTTTGAGAACATTATTAAAGACTAGATCATTTTAAATGAGCATTCCATTAACGTTACTTCAAAAACGTTTGTTAATAACTTTTAAGCAAAACATTCTGGCAATGTTCTCTCAGTTTTTAAAAACGTTATTTAAAGGTTCTCTGAACGTTCAAAACGTCCAGGTTTCTTTTTTTTATTGTTTTAGAAATGTTGAATTAAATGTTGAATGTTTAGAAAAAAAGGGTTTTTTTTTTGTTATATGAACGTTAAAGGAACATTCCACTATATCGTTTTGCAAACATTATGGGAACATTACTTTTGAATGTTCTTAGAATGTTCTGAAATAAGTAGTAACATTTAAAAATGTTAGACGGACATCCAACTAAAACGTTCCATGAATGATACAATAACGATACATTTACATTTAAAAAACCATTAAAGACCAGACAACATTGAACAGATGTTCTCTTAATGTTAAAGTTGCTTCATAATTGATCAATTAATTGAATTTAAAAAAAAAAAAGTGACTTCAGTGTTTTATTCATCCGTCTGTGCACTGCTCTCTCTGAAAAGGGGTGGTTGATTGCGATTTCACTTTTTTAACGTTAGTTAGTGTGTAATGTTGCTGTTTGAGCATGAACAATATCTGCAAAGTTCCGACGCTGAAAGTTCAATGCAAACGGAGATATTGTCTTTTAAAACTATGGCAGTGTAATGCCTACAAAAACGGCTCGTAGAGACTACAACGAGCTACTTCCTGGGTCTGATACGTCACGGATCCAGATAAACCCCGCCCCCGGGAACATGCAGCAAAGGGGGCGGGGCCATGCTGCGCTGCTTTAGAGAAGAGGAAGAGAAAACTAGGGGTGCATGTAAAAATCTATTCATATATGAATCGCGATTCTGTCCTTTAACAATTCTAATGGATTCACAAGTTTCAAAATCATATGTTTTAAATCAGCTGTTCTTAATACTGCTTCTCGCGTCACCCTGCTCTGCATCTCTCTCTCTCATTCAGATCGTCAGATCAGCTCCAACAAACTGGTCCAATTATACACTTATTTTCACAGCAATGAGAAGCGTTATGCATGGACGCGTGTGCAGTTGCTGTGCTGTATTAAAGCTTTAATCAGGATAAAACCGTATATTAAACGCTAACAGAAGCAGTAGCACTTACAAATAACAGCGTATCTAAAAGTATGAGACAACAATAAACAAACAAACATACCATTAAGAGCCGTGCTTGCACAGGTTCTGCGGATCCTCTTCACTAATATCCTCTGCGTCTCAATCAGGCTCAAATTGATAAGCAATATAGACGACGCCATTGTTTACAATACAACCGGAGCACATGCCGCTGAGCTGAGGGGCGGGACGTTCAGACGCACGCTCGGCGGTTTAGCCAATCACAACACACTAGACCAGATAACCAATCTGAGCCCATCACATACTTCTGAGGGAGGGGCTTCATAAAACCAGGAAATAATCAAGGCGTTTGTGGAATAAAGATAAATTATGTGAAAAATAATGCTTTTTTTTTTAAAACGAAGCATGAACACATGTTTGACTGCACCCCATAAAACACAATCAAGCCTAGAAAAAAAAAAACAGTCAACCACTCCTTTAAAGGTGTTTAGAACCAAACATGCTCACCTGTATACTAACGAGTCGTCGTAAGTGCCATTGTATTGGACCTGGAACATCCGAATCCCTGGAATATTCCTCTGGAAGTTGAACTTCACCAGAGCCGTGGATGAGGTGATCTCCGAGATCAGGACCCTCTTCTCCTGTCCACCCTTGTTGCCCATCGAGGAGCCTCCGTCTCCGCCCGTCTTGGCAGAAGTGGCGATGTCAGACGACCCCGGATCCGGCTCTTGGACCATACTGGTGTCGTTAGTGAAATGCGGCAGTTTGGTGATGAGCAGGTCCACCGTCTGCTGCGCCTCTCCAGGACGGGTTGGAAGCGACGCAAGTGAAAGATCCAGAGTCCTTGACCGTGCTGATCAGGATGTCCAGGGTCCCGTCCGAATGGAGAACGGTGCGACTGGAGTTGAACACCAGCTTTCCGTCCGGAGCGATCCAGTGGATGATGGGATCCGGGTCGCCTCGGGCTTTGCAGCGCAAGGAAACCTGCTGGCCTTCGAGAGCGCGAGTCTCTTGCGAGTGTCTAGTGATGAGCGGCGGCTCGCAAAGGAACTCCTCCTCGGATACGGTCCAGAAATAGCGTCCGGCGAGATGCTGCGGAGCCGCGCAGGTTTCCAGATCATCCTCACGTCGTAATCTCCGAAGCCACAGCAACTCGCAGTTACAGTGCAGCGGGTTTCCTCCGAAACTCAACGCGAAAGACGACGGACCCAAAACGCCAGACGTGGCTAAAACTCCGGCGCGCTGGAAAACCGGATCCGGCGGAAGCTTGTGGAGCTTATTGGACGTTACATCCAGACGCTTGAGCTTCTGAAGCCCGGAGAAGGTTCCTTCGGGAATGTAGTTGATCATATTGTGGTCCAGGTTTAAAGTGTGCAAGTTGCTCATGAGCTGGATGGCGATCCACGGCACGCTCTCCAGGTTGTTGTAGGATAAATCCAGCTCTTCCAGCGCGAGAAGGTCGTTGAATGCTCCTATGTAGATGTGCGTGAGCTGGTTGTTGTTGAGAATGAGATGGTGCAGCTTGGACATGCCGCTAAACGTATCGTTCGTTATGTGGGTCAAGCGGTTGCTGTCCAGATGAAGGGCGCGGAGGTTCTCCAAATCGTTGAAAGCGTGAGGCACGACCAGTCCTATCGTGTTCCTAGAAAGCGTCAGGTCCACCAGTTTGGTCATGTTGGCGAAATCCTTCCGCTTGATGCCCGTGATGAAATTGTCCCCCAGTCGGAGCTCGACAGTGCGTCTGTCGATGTTTGGAGGGACAAACAGCAGCCCCTTTTTATCACACAAGGTTGCCAGATTGGGAGACAAAACCTGGCAAATGCAGCGCTTGGGACATACTTGGATCTTCTGGGCCTTTAACGCCATTACAAAAACCATCAAATAAACCAGTAGCGTCTCCATCTGGATTGCGGGTATTGGTTAAACAACCTGGAGAAAGCAAACAGAGGCGATTTTCATCAGTGACAGATCATGAGCAGTGAAAGAAATTTGTACTTTTAGGGCACATTAAATTGATCAGAAGTGACATGTTACAAAAGATTTCACATGAACAGTGTTCTTTTCAACTTTCAATTCATCTGAAATCCTGAAAAATAAAATGTATGACGGTTTCCACAAAAATATTGTGCAGCACGACTGTTTTCAACATTGATAATAATCAGAAATGTTTGTTGAACAGCAAATCAGCATATTAGAATGATTTCTGAAGATCATGTGACGCTGAAGACTGCAGTAATGATGCTGAAAATACAGCTGCATCACAGAAATACATTACAGTTTAACAGATATTCACATAGAAAACAGCTGTTTTAAATTCTAATTTCACATTTTTACTATATTTTTAATCAAATAAATGCAGCCTTGTGAACAGAAGAGACTTTAAAAACCTTTAAAAATCTCACTGACACCAAACTTCTAAATGGCAGTGTATGCAAGATGAGTCATTTATATTTATTTATATTTATTAATATTGCCTAAATAAATGCTAGAAGCTTTCATGTTTAGTAGCATAACAGATTACATCAGAACACACATGGGCTAAAAGCTACAAAACCCTAATTATATTTTTTCTGCTATCTTTAATACATGTACAAACTAGTGCTGTCAAACGATTAATCGCGATTAATCGCATCCAAAATAAAAGTTTTTGTTTACATAATATATGTGTTTGTACTGTGTATATTTATTATGTATATATAAATACAAACACATGCATGTATATATTCAAGAAAAATATGTTATGTTTATATATTAAATATATTTATATATAATAAATGTATATACATGTAAATATTTTCAAAATATATACTGGATGTGTGTGTATTTATATATACATAATAAACAAACACACTACATACACATATATTATGTAAACAAAAACTTTTATTTGGGATGCGTTTGACAGCACTAGTACAAACAAACCAAATAATCCTGTGTAAACAACCACTTCACGACCATCACGTCGTCAGGGAATCTGATGGCTCGAGAAGCTTTCTGGGGACATTTCTTAAAGCTCACGCTCCACTGATGCCTGTTTTTGATATGATAATGTTGATCCTTTCATCTTTGTGTTTGGCGAGATGAAAGACTCCTCTGGCCGTCCAGATACTCATCAGAATTAGTCTGATGTCTCCAAAGACTGAGCAGAGACAAAGAGCATCAACACAGATGCCACATCAGGAGAGAAGCGTCGTTCCCTCGCATCGATTCGCTCGGCTCTTCAGGGCCGCTCGTGTTACTTATTACTTGTGCGGGATGAGAAACGTATTCTCTCTGAATGACTCTTAAGTCCTTGACGAGATATAACATTTCATACCAGCTACGGCTTTCATTAGAATGCTTCTTTGCAAAGTTCATGAATGTTTAATCAAGGATGTTTAATTATGCGTGCATTTACAAAGAAATCTGAGCGTTGGCTCGTGGTTTCTGTTGCTCCGCTTTACAGGGTGTTTCTAACATGCACTAAAATATCAGCAGATCGGTTCTTGTCGCTTCTGTCATTTGTAACCTTGGAAATTCACGTCTCTTCTGAACGTGGAGCGCCGTCACGGGTGATAAGCGCTGAGAATGCGTGCGAAAATAACCTGCTGTACATCACGCCTGTGATCATGAGAGAGTCGGCATCATTAGACTGTCATGCAGACAATAGAGGAGCCGGCTGGAGAGAGACCTGCATGTAAAAACAGGCAATAAAAGTGAAGGATGAAGGTGACACCTGACATCTGACAGTATGGAAGAGCAATGAAAAAGGGAGCGTGCTAAACTATAAAATGCATGAAATAAACAACAGGAACATGCATGCCGATTCATCTTTGTCACATATAAAGGCCACAGCTTTAAATAATGACATGCTGCCACTGAGCAAACGTACGTGACAGTGTTTGCAAAAATGACACAATGCCTCGTCCCCGCTAAAATATGTTCTAAAAGCGTTTTCCTACCGTTCCCATTAAGTTATATAAATGCTATTTTTGAACGTTTTTTTTTTTTTTAAATGTTTTAGTTTTTTTCTTCTTTTTTTTTTTTTTTATGCAAATGTTAAGGGAACATTGTATCATTTCGCAAACATTGTGGGAATGTTACTTTTGAATGTTCTCTTAACGTTCTGAAACAAGTTACATTTAAACGGTCAACTAAAACGCTTCAGGAAAATTTGTTTCATAAATGATATATAAATAACGTTTTTGTGCTAACGTTGTGCTCACAATGTGTGCCCCCCCCCCCCAGCTAGCAAAAATATGTTCTAAGAACGTATCGCTAACATTATAAAATGTTATTTCTGAATGTTTTCTGAATGCTCAAAAATGTCCAGTTTTTTTACACAAACATTATGGGAACGTTACTTTTGAATGGTTTCCGAACATTCTGAAACTAGTAACAATTAAAAAACATTATAGGCGAACATCCACCTAAAATGTTTTAGAAAGAAATGTGTAAATGATGTTTTTGTGCTAACGTTTTGCAAACATGAAAGACCAAATTACTTGGAAAGAACGTTACTGCAACATTGTCAGAACGTTCTGAGAGCATTCCCTGTTAGCTGGTCTAATATAATGAATTGAACATTATTCATATAATCATAACGCACTAAAGCTCACGGGTCAAGGACAAATGACCCGTCTTGTTGGTGTTTAATAGGCGGGTGATGTCACACTCTCTGCATATCAAATGACCTTCCCATCAGCCACTTTATTGAGTCTGTGTCGCTGGTGTTGTTTGCCAACCAGCTGGCTGCATTAGTTGGCAAAGCGTCTGTATTTTCAGCGGGCCGCGCCGCAGTCGCTACTTCCCCTCCGACACACCGCTGTGAATGTGCTATTGGGTGGCTCACAGCGAGCCATATTTCTGTTATTTTGCATCCCATTTTTCCCAGCCAGCTCTCACTGAACCACAAATGAAGCAGCATGACGGATCTCCCGTGATTTGGACGCGTGTGTGTTGTCGAAGAGAGCAGAGTTTGGGTCTGTAGAACATGTCTGTTTCCACACATTCAAACCAAAGCTGATTACGCTGGCACGACTCAACCTCTGCCTTTCAACCGAGCAAACATTCAGTGCACTCATTCTAATGTTGCTCCAAACACGTTTGCCGTTATATGATTGGCTGTCCACAAATTCCCTGCTGACAGCAAAAACATGTTCTAAGAACGTTTTGCTAGCATTCCCATTAAGTTATGAAAACATTAGTTCTGAACATTAAGGGAACATTCCACTGTATCATTTTGCAAACATTATGGGAATGTTACTTTTTGAATGTTCTCTGAACGATCTGAAACAAGTAGCAACATTTAAAAATCGTGCACTGCAAAAAAATTTTTTTAAAAGTTGAGAAAATCCAGGAGATTTTTGAGTTTTCTCAACTTCTTGTTTTCAGTTTATACAACGAAGAGTTGAGAAAACTCAATTTAAAAAATTTTTTACAGTGTATGATGTATAAATAACGTTTCTGTGCTAACGTTTTGAAAACATTATTAAACTCCCCAGCTAACAAAAAGAATGTTTAAGAATGTTCAAAAGATCCAGTTTTTTAAATATATTTTTTCTTGGTTATACTAATGTTAAGGGAACATACAAACATTATGGGAATGCTATTTTTGAATGTTCTCAGAACATTTTAAAACAAGTTGTAACATTTCATAAAACAGATGAACATCCAAATGAAGTTTTTCAGAAATAAAACATTTAATGAACAATATATAAATAATGCTTTTGTGCTAACATTTTCGAGAACATTATTAAACACCACATAACTTTAAACAAATGTTCTATTTACACATTTTATGAACGTTTGTTCATAACGTTGAGAGAACCTTGCCAAAATGTTGTACGAACATTCCTTGTAAGCTATGTTTGAGCTGTTCAAGCTGTTCATTTTCACAACATTCACTAACATTTTTTAAAAGTTATATAAATAATAGAACAAAACGTTCTTAAAGTAATGTTTATGGAATATTCTTATAACTTTATAACTAAAATTTGATTCATGTTCTCAATGTCGAGAGAAATTATTCAGGGATCAGCATTCTCTGAACGTCCTGATGATGTTATTTGTACTTGATTAATGCTCTAAGAAACATTTTTGTAGCCTTATGTTATAATCACCATCACAAGAAAACTGGACATTTTCACATTATAATATACATTCAAAAAACATTCTGTTTTGGGTGAAAATAAACTTAGTACTATGTTGCAAGAAACACCTTTTAAATACAGTTGAGGTCAAAAGTTTACATCCACCTTTCAGAATCTGCAAAATGTTAATTATTTTACTCACTGATGCTCCAGAAGGAAAAACCATGCATTAAGAGCCGGGGCGTGAAAACCTTTTGAATTTGAAGATCAGGGAAATTTTACTTATTTTGTCTTCTGGGAAACATGCAACTATCTTCTGTAGTCTCTGAAGGGCAGTACTAAATGGAAAAAATATCTTAATGCATGGTTTTTCCTTCCGGAGCATCAGTGAGTGTTTGAACCTTCTGTAATAGTTGCATATGAGTCTCTTAGTTGTCCTCAGTGTGAAAAGATGGATCTCGTGATCATACAGTCATTGTTGGAAAGGGTTCAAATACACAAAAATGCTGGAAAACCAAAGAATGTGAGGAGCTGGAGGATTTTTCTGAAGAGCAGCAGGCAGTTTAACTGTTCAGGACAAACAAGAGACTCATGAACAACTATCACTGAACAAATAAACACAGCTGTGGATCATTCAGGGAACAACACAGTATTAAGAATCAAGGGGATGTAAACTTTTGAACGGGGTCATTTTTATAAATTCAACTCTTATGGACAATATGTAAACATCTTTTATGTGAAATATCTTATTCAGGTCAGTACTAAATAAACAATAACATGCATTTTGTATGATCCCTCTTATTTTGGTAAAATAATTAACATTTTGCAGATTCTAAAGGGGGGTGTAAACTTTTGACCTCAACTGTAACATTGCAATTACAAAGAAAATTGGCCATTTTAATGTTTTAGAAACATTTAAATCAATGTTCCCATGTTTTATAAGCTGAATCTATTATCTGGGAGTCTTCCTCTCCACTGTAGTTCTGACGTCTCATTCATGTTTGCGTTCATATTCATAAATGGCAGGTTTGAAAACAGCGAGCGCTATTGGTTAACAGTGCACTGCAGGTGTGTGCAACAGCATGAGGATGAGTTTCCATTTGTGCTTGATTATTTGGATTTGTGCTTTCCACAGTCTGCGTGTAACTTCATAAACTCACGTGTGATCTGTGAGATCAGATCTGACACTGCAGCGGTTATCAGACTATAGCAGATGTTTTCTGCAGTTCCTCACTGCTAAAGACAGTCAGCTGAGTGCATTCTCTTATTTCCTTGCACTGGCTGCCAGTAGTTCGTCTGGACTGATAGATACACATAAATGATTTAAAGAGTGACTGCACACACACACAAACACACTCTCACACACGCACACACTCACACACAAACACAAACACACTCTCACACGCACACACACACACTCACACACACAAACACACTCTCACACGCACACACACACACGCACACGCACACACTCACACACAAACACACTCTCACACACACACACGCACACGCACACACTCACACACACAAACACTCTCACACGCACGCACACTCTCACGCACACACACATGTTTGTTTTTGTGAAAAGGGGACTCTCCATAGGCGTAATGGTTGTTATACTGTACTTACTGTATGTGCTATTGTCCTACACCAATCCTACACCTAAACCTACCCCTTACAGGAGACTGTCTGCTGTTTCAGATTCTCAATACACTCCATTCTGTGTGATTTATAAGCGTTTTGAAAAGTGGGGACATGGAGTAATGTCCTGAAAAGTCACCTTCTCCTTGTAATACCTGCCATACCCTCATCATTATACACATCTATGTCCTCATTTGTCACAAAAACGTGCACACACACACACACCCACACACACACACACACACACACCGATCCTGAGAGTCAGACACTTCATTGATGGATGACTGAGAGTGTGCTTTAATCAGCCGCCCAGACACATAGACTGTTTGACTTTGGGAATGTGATGTGTTTTTGAGTGAATCATCAACAGAAAGAAACCGTAGGGTGGGACCATTTTATTGTTTTGGGTCCCATTGATTTCATTTTATGTTCAAAAAGTATAATGAATCCCAGAGTTTCTGCAGATGAAGGTACATTTAAGACTTTTTAAAACCAAGTAAGGAAATTGGAAGGAAGAAATGAAAGGGGGCACAAAGTGTTTATCAAAATGAAATGAGTTTATGATTAAAACAAGAATATCTGCCAGCAGGGTCAGAAAAGAAGGTTATTTTTCTGCCTCCATTGGCAGATATTTGTTCTTGTTTTAATCAACCTAGAACTAAACTGCTGGTCTCGTCTGTCCAGAGGAGGACGGCACACTGTTTCCGTTAAATACTGTAAAGCTGACACAATCTGCATTGTAAAAAGTGCTGTACGGCGACTTAATCATAAATAAAACTTCATATCTTCATGTTGCATCTCCAGTAAATGCATCTTGATTTAAGGATGTTTAGATATTTGTACAAAAAACAAGACAGAAATACTGAGGAAATGTTCATTTTTTTGCAGTGCATGCAACATTTATTGCCACGACTTTATGAATTTAAGACTTTCTGCTCTGATTTAAGACCTTTTAAGGCTTTAATCCGCGAGTGAACGAAGACTTTTTAAGAAACCTGGACTCTAACTGTTTGGTTTACCAACATTCTTCAACTCTATCCTCGTCTTGTGTTCAGCAGAAGAAAGAAACTCACAGGGTTTAGAACAACGTGAGGGAGAGAAAATGATGACAGTTTTCATTTTTGGGTGAACTGTCCCATCAAAAGGACATCAAGCCTATAGAATATAATAGAATATAATAGAACATTAGACCAGGAAAGAAACAAATGATGTCAATATTAATGCTAGAATTCAGCGAATCTGCTCAGAGAATATATTTCAACCACTTTCACTTACAAAATAAATATTACAAAACAGCCATATCTATCAATCACATGTGTTAAGAACGTTTTTCATAGCATTCCCACCAAGTTATGAAAACATAATTCTTGAATTTGTTCATAATGTCCAGTTATTTTAAATGTATTAAGAATGTTTTTTTTTTCTATGAACATTAAAGGAAGATTCCATTCTGTTATTTTTAACAGTAAAACGTTACATTCGAATGTTCTCGCAACATTTAAAACACCCATGTTTTATATTTAAAGACCATTCCTTCTTGGCTAAGCAAACATTTACATTTGAAAGAAAATGTTATTTATAAATGTCTTATAAACATACAAAACATCCTTATATATATATATGTATATGTGAACAAGTTCTGAGAGCATACAAATAAAATCATGAGGACATTCCGGGAACATTTCCTTTCCTTTGTATATCAAATATTAATAATGTAACAAGAATCTTATTTACATAACCTTTAAAAAGCAGCACTGAAATGTCTCTGTTAGCTGAGTAGTGCACACTGAATGCCTGGAAACAGAGTGTGTATATTTAGGCACGTTCATAAAAACATTTTCAAAAATTGATGCTTTGATTTTAACACCCATGCATCAGATCAAAGGTTATCTGAGCGTATCTCTACAACCCTGAAACAACACTAACATGCTGAAGGGCTCATTTCAAATCCCTGGAGCAGGAAAATCAACCAATTACTGCCTAAAGAGCCTGTCTTCATATGCCAGCATGCACAAGCCTAATTGAACACTCGTGCATTTTCTTACAAAAGCAAAATATATTCAAAAAAATAAAATAAATAATGCATCCCAAGATCGATCTGTGTTAATGAAAAGAGCATAAAGACACTCTGAGTTCTGCACCGTGGTATTTTACCTCGCTGTCCATGAGGGACCCTGATACTGCCACTCAGCTCAATGTAAAATTGCAGTAATAGAATAACCTGCCACCATTCCGAGTCTGCAAATGCATTGCACACGATTTATTGATAACGAAACCTGACATGCATCGTTCATTTCGAGCGCACTCGCAGCAGGTGAAGGCAGTTAGTGACCTTGCAGATGTTCTGATCGAGTGCATTCGTTAAATGTGTTGTTCTGGGTTTCTTTCTCATACCTGTCCTCGAGATCTCGGCGATCTGCTCAGAAAACGCAGGCGCGTGTCTCCGAGCGCATCTGAGGATGGATGCAGTGAGAATGGAGAAGCGTCGGGAGCAAAATCACATCATTTACCTGTAGAAGATATCAGCTTTGCTTCATGAGAGCAAAGCACGCCGTATTTCCACCCAAATCACCGCATTTTCAGCAGCTCCTTCCTTCTGATGACCCAAATAGATCAGTGGGCATCAGATCCTCCCTCATCAGGACCTCCGATGCGCTTCCACACGTCCATGACCGAAGCAGCTAATTAAACGCCGTTCTGGAATGTTTGATGTGTTCATTAGGATTCTCCTTTAATGAAACCGCAGACAGAAGCTCCAGCCGGGATCGCCTCTCCGCATTACGCCTGCATGCACCCAAATCACCAATCCTAGTACGGCGAGGGCTCGGCTCATGAATATTAATTAGGTCATGCCACAGCCGTCCAATTGAACGGCGCGCTTTGGAATATTAATCAAGCACGCTGACGTTGAGACGTTACCCTCCTATGGCGATGGATTGTTCTGGTATAAGATTTTTTGGTCTTCTTTATTTGGTAATATTTGACCCTGCAGCACAGAAGCAATCATAAGCAGCAGCTATATTTGTAGCAATAGCCAACAATACACTGTATGAGTCAAAATTATACATTTTTCTTTTATGCCAAAAATCATTAGATTTTTCATGTTCCATGAAGATATTTAGTAAATTTCCTACTGTAAATATATCAAAACTTAATTTTGATTAGTAATATGCATTGCTAAGAACTTCATCTGAACAACTTTAAAGGTGATTTTCTCAATATTTAGGTTTTTTTGCTCCCTCAGATTCCAGATTTTCAAATAGTTGTATCTCAGACAAATATTGTCCTATAATGCATAAAACTCAATTTAAAAAAATTGACCCTTATGACTGGTTTTGTGCTCCAGGGTCACATATCTCCTGCGTTAAAGCATGCAAACTGCCAAATAAGTTTTGTATCAATAACAAAATTAAGGAAGTGTCTTAGAAAATACTTCATAGAATTTATCCTGCTAAGCATGTTTTGGAAAGATTTAAGCTTAATATTTCTTTGCCTATTTATTCAAGATTATTTTGGAAGGATATGGAATTCTATATTAACAGAAAAATGGAGTGTATGATAGAAATTTGTACATTTGATGTGCTTTTTAATACAGAAAACGAAAATTTTAATGGTAAAGAACAACATATTATACATTTGTTTATTTTATTAGGAAAATATCATGTAGGCCTATAAGAAGAAGTGGGCTCTACGTAGACCAAATTTTCACATTTTATAAATGACATGTATATGACATCTTATATGTAAATCTCTTGGAACAAACAAAAAAGCACTGAAAACATGCTATAATGCTCTGAAAGCATTGAAATGTATGTAATTTTCTTCCTTTCTTTTATCTCTGGCAGCCAATGTTAATTTGATCATGTGAATCTGTAATACCTCTTGTTCTTGTGCCACTGAATTAATAAAGCATTAAAAAAAAAAAGGATTGTTCTGTTATAGGCCTATCAATAATTTCTATATTTTTTAACATACCTTTGTGTTCCAATGGCGAAGGATATATTATTTTAAACTGTTTTGCATTTTATTGTATAAAACCGCAACATTATTACGTAGTTATATAATATTAATTTGAAGTTGTTGATGTTATTTTGTTGTGGTCTAATGGGAAAGCGCGCCTCTAGAATATTAATCGAGCCCGCTGACGTTGAGCTCTAACCCTCCAATGGGAGGGCCGGTCTCATGAATATTAAGTAGCAGGCCTTCGCCGTAGTAGGGTTGGTAAATTCGCCAGCGGTTCGTCAGAGAAAACGCCTTTATGGAGACAGGAGCGACCTGCGCCGAATTCGGATCGGATCTCAACAGTCCGATGTTTGCAGATGGCTGTGATTGTGATGGAGCAGGTCTGAGATCAGTCTGTCTCTAATGCAATGAAACATGCATGCAGGATCTATGCAAATGTGGCATTTTCTGTCAGCGCACTTGCATCCTCATGTTAAAGTCAACAGCACAGCAGACTGTGAATGTCTCCCTCAAGAGGAAGAAGACTAATACATGCTTTATTTGGCTTAAAACAACGGTTTGCAGAAGGTTTGCGTTCAAGTAGGCTATATGTAAATGGAGATCGGGGTTAGTTGTCACATGCTTTGTTATGTTTTGAGTCATAAATGCATGTTGGTTTTAATCAGTTCAAAACTCTACAATTATAATCATTTTCAAATAAAGAACACGCATGCATTAAGACAAAAGTCACTAAATGAAAGGAGATTTGAAACCGTAACCTGAATGATTCAACCCCAGCTACCAAAAATATGTTCTAAGAACGTTGTGTTAATGTTCGCATTATGTTATTTACGAAAAAACATCCCATGAATGGTGTATAAATAAGGTTTAGTGTTAACGGTTTGATAACATTATTATAGACCAGATAACTCTGAATGAATGTTACTACTATTCACTGTTAGCTGTTCTCAAGAGTGTTCACAAATGCTGTACATTTATAAAACTTATTGATTGCAATTTTTTGCATTATTGTTACATAGTTGTTTTACAGTTTTATTCTATCTATTTGTTTTCTATTTATTTATTATACAAAAAGCAAAAAAAAAAAAATAATAATTATATTCTGTCTGTTTTCTTTTTATTTATTATAATTTAAAAAAAAACGTAGCTACGTGTACTGCATTCGGCTGACTGAGACTTGTTATAACACTTGTATATCGTTGCTCTTTTCTCAATTTCGATTGCTTCCATTGCCCTCATTTGTCAGTCGCTTTGGATTAAAGCATCTGCTAAATGACTAAATATTTATAGAAAAGTTTATAATATGTAGTTTATTACACTGCAAAAAAAATATTTTCTAACTTAGTATTTTTGTCTTGTTTTCTAGTATGATTATGATTTAAGACATTAAGTCTTGTTTTCTAAAAAAATATCAGAATTTTGTTAGTTTTTGCTTAAAAATATCTGCCAATGGGGTAAGAAAAATAATCTCAAGATTATTTTTCTTGCCCCATTGCCAGATATTTTTAAGCAAAAACTAACAAAATTTATTTATTTACTTATTTTTTTACAGAAAACAAGACAATATTTTTGATAATATTTTTAGATGTTTATACTAAAAACAAGACAAAAATACTAAGAGAATCTTTTTTGAATGAACAGTGTCTGAAGACTGAAATACACGTCAGAAATAAAGCCTACAGACATATTTTCAGCATGTTTAATGCAGGAATCACATTCTTCTGGATGGGTTGATGCTTTATTCGCTCTTGTTCTTGAGGAACTGCTCATATGTGAGAGAATCTGCCTGCTGGCCGCTCCTGCTCTTCATCTGCAGGAAAACCGTCCTGTCGTCATGAAGAGGATCCGCGACGCTCCGGTTCCAGAGC